>NW_003299108.1:365830-367224 GCF_000151645.1 Tuber melanosporum
TGAGGGAAGGCCCCCTATTCCATTTCTACACACCTTTTGGTTTGTTTTCCTTTACTCGTACTATATTCAAAATCCTGAATCTCTACTCCCTCAGAACATGTTTCTCCCTTTGCTGACCATCTTCTAAGAGGATACCTTCTCCATCTCCTCTTACCCAGTACTGGTAGTACGAGATTTTAATCTTTACTACCCCTCTTGGGACCTACTCTGTCCTATTTGGAATAATGACCTCCACTCCTGGGCTCTCTATGCAGATCAGGCATTAGAACGATCCTTTTCTCTCACTAATACCCCTTCGATCTACACACAGTTTTCCTTAGTACAGGAGTACACCTCCTCAGTTATTGACTTGTTGTTCTCCAAAAAATACCTCACACCCTTTGTCAAGTCCTGGCACTTAACTCTGCTCTCTACTGGCTCTGACCACATACCTATCTCTATCAAACTTGTATCTCTTCTGATGGTATCTCTCTACCTCGTACCATACTGAGGGGCCACCCTTTGGCCTAAAGCCTATGAGGCCCTTTACTTCCTCAAAATAACTCCCCCTCCTCCTCTCCGGACCCAGCACACACCTAGGTCATAGGTAGACTCCAACTGCAATAGTGTCCAGATCTTACTTGCACAGCATACCCTATTGAAAAAAGCATTTCTACAGTCCAAACCATCATGGTTGATATGGTTTCAGATCTAAGAACTTTCTGCCTCTCTTGTATGCAGGTAGCAAGCACCTCACCCAATACATAAACCAAGCGCACAGCTAGAACAGCCAGCACAGCTTATTATAGAGAGATTAAAAAAGCTAAAAAGAAACACTGGTCTAGATTCCTGGAATGAGCGACATCCCAGAATATATAGAGTGAAAAAGTTTGCCTTTAGCGAACCTCCTGAATGCTTACCCTCTCTATCAAATGCTTCCTCTACCGAGGAACTAAACGATGTACTTCTCTTCTACTTCTCCTACCTCAAGCCTACAGCATTCTACCCTCCTATTTTTTGGCCATTTAAGGACTACCCTCTCCTCCTTGCAGCAGAAATTGCAGCCACTCTTCCAAGGTCTTCTACCTCTTTGGTACCTGGTCCTGACCAGATTCCTGAAATGGTCATGAACAGGATCAATGCTACATGACTATCCCTTTTGGTCGATCTTCTCTCTCTTAGTTTCTTTTGGCTACTACCTTGGCTCTTTGAAGATGGCCAATGGGGTGGTCCTCACTAAGCCAGAAATATCCTCCCATAATACACCTGTATTCTTCTGAATCATTGTCCTACTTGTAACAATTTCCAAAATCCTGAAGCAGGTCATAGCCAATCATCTCTCCCCTATTGCCAAGTCTCAGAGCCTCCTCAACCACCATAATAATGCTCACTCCTCGACCTCAGTACCTTTGACA
>NW_003299108.1:367374-368908 GCF_000151645.1 Tuber melanosporum
AATTTTTGACAGTTACAACTGAAGACCGCGCTATGTTGACAGCTTTATGGTAACGGTTTTTGCCACCTCATACCGAAAGAACATCTAGCGTCTACAGTACTTGACAAGGATGCTCACCTAGAGAAGTAGAAGGCTGTACATTTTCTTCTCTATTCGCAAGACTGAACTCATACTCTGGCACATTCCATAGCAGAAGTACCCTCACTCCAATCTCCCAATAGTCATTGATGGCCTACATTTCTACCCATCTGGAGTGGTCTATTGGCTGGACTACTGGTTTGAACCCACCTCTTACACCCTTCACTAGGATAATGACAAACATTTCTCAAAGGACATGGCCTTGGCCCAGGGTGCTTTCTCCATGGTTAAGAGGCTCTTGGGACCAAGTAAGGACTTGATCCCATTTCTTTACTATCACTTGGCAGTCTCACTCCTAGTACCCACTCTGCTCTATGGAGCAGACTTCTTCATCCCTTCTGCCTTGATGTCTGACAAGTTTGCAATCTTTTCTGGCCACCAGTCCAAAGGTGGATGACCAACTGCTTTAAAAACTGCACTACCGGAATACTTCCTTCCGAATCATCTCTTTCCCCAATCCAGTACCTTATTGAATATCATCAACACCTTACTGCCCTCCCCATAGTGTGCCTTCTGCTAGAATAGAACTTCGCTACCTCTCGTCTCTACCACTCTCTCCTCACTATATCGAGTTTTCGCTACACTGAAGCTCACCAACAGTTCACTATTAGCTTAACTCCAGCGTACAGGACACTTAGCTGGAAGACCCCCAAGCAATTACCTCTAGTGTGCAAGTACCTCTCACGGGACTCTATAGCCCACAGAGTTGTCAAGATAGTAGGCCAGCTCTCCTGTATTTCCTCAGCCTCCAAGTCCCTCCTACTGACTCCTCTTTATCTCCTAGCACCTGTGAATCCAACCTTCCTTGGCCTCAAGAGGGGTTGCAGGCAACTACTCCTCCACACCTGTACTACCTAGATTCTCCCATTCCCCCACTGCACATATTCCCTAATATTGTTTCCGCACCACTTCATAGGCTTGGGAAAGTTCAGAGTAGGTTGTATTTACCAAATGAGTGCTGGGAAGAGCTACCTGACCACCCACACGTCGTGGTAGAACCCGGACACCCCAACCCTCTGTCCATACTGCAAGGTGGAGCTAGGAACCTTCTGCCGTGCTATCTTCACATTTCCATCCCGCAAAAGGGCCAGACACTGCCACCTCCATGGTGTCATAAGTCTCAGCAAAGATGAACTACATTGGTCTACTTCTACCTTGTGGCATGGCCTGACCACCTACCTCTTAAATAACTCAACACATTTCCCCCTCAACATTCTATTCTACTAGAATGTTGCTCCCTCCTCCCTCTCTTAACTCTTTCCATCCAGCTACCTGCCTTACCTGCTGATTGATTTTGCACTTTTAGTTTAGATAGGTTGCTTTTCTTAAATGTTATCATTTTTCCTGACTAGTTTAAGTGTTTTCTTATATTTTTGCCTTTGACCTTTTTACGATC
>NW_003299108.1:369688-372016 GCF_000151645.1 Tuber melanosporum
AGCAGGTGGTTTTCTGGTGAAGAACTTACATACAGAATAGAATCATTATATCTTATCACTATACCATAGTTATACTATATCGACATCGTTCTGAACTCTTTAGTTCTGGAAATATTAATAAATTAACTGGGATTCCAGTATCAATACTAAATAATATATGGATCTATACTATTATAAATGTCTAGAAGGTCAGAATTGAAAATAGAAAGAGTTTTGAAGAATTATTTTTAATGTCAGAATTGATTTCAGCAAAGATACACAATTCTATTAAGTGGTCTGAAAGATCTAAGACCCTTTTAGTAACTGCAGAAGACAGCCTTATGATCTTGATTCAATGAGATTTTACAACTTAGTCAATGATGCTATTTGACCTTTAATCAGACGGTGGATTAGAATATGTTTGATAAATAGCAGTATTTAATAGCACAGCAGAATAGGAATTATAAACTCAGGAATAAGTTAAATTTATTTTGAATCCAATAAGTAAACTAAAAAGACTAGTAGGTAAATCCTTCTAAATCATAATAAGAAAAGTCTAATTCTATTAAATATAGAGGCTGATTAACAATTCAGGTATGATTGGTTACTTGTATAGGAATGGACAAATTATGTATTTACAAATGAAATGACAATAAAGGTTGAGAGAATATGTAGCCTAAATTATATGTGGCATGACAAAACAGGACAATGGCATGAGGATTACATAGGAGCATAGAAGAAGAAGGAGGTTGCTGTAATCTGCTAGAGCATAGTCTCATAGAGATGGAAGGAATTATTCTATATCTGATTAGCAGAAACAAAAAAGAAGAAGTCAAAAGCTATTAAGATAATAGTAGAGCTGAACCAGGAGAGAGCACTCAGAGGAGAAAAGGTTGAATAATACGTAAAGAGAATCAGGTAACTAGAAGCTGCTATAGGAATGGGAATTGTGCAATGCTTGTAAAAACTGGATTAGGAAAACAGAGATCTTGACTAAGGTTATAACAACTCAATGCTGGTAAGGAATAATGCACAAGATTAACAACCTGGAGATGGAAGAATTCTGAACGTGTTGATTCTTGAAAATATGTATATCTTCTTTGTAAACCACTTCTAAAGCCAACCTAGTAAGAAAGAAGAAATTTAAATTCTCAATTTGATTAAATTGATAGAATATAGTGCTCTCTCTCATAATTCAGACTTTAAAATTGTAAGAGGAGAAGTTTGGTGTTGAAAAGATTGATTGGCCATCCAATTATGACCAGACTTTAATTCCATTCAGTGAATCTGGTTGCTCATGAAACGGCAAATTCTCTGCTGCCAAGAAAGCGAGAAGATCTATACTCTAAATACTATAGCTGTAGTACTAAAGAAGGAGTAGAAGCTTATCACCATTGATAAAATCAATCAGGAAATTGTAAAATTCTAAAAGATCATAGAAAATTAGATTTGGTGAGGTAAGGGTAATATATTTCAGGCATAACACCTTACATTTTTGGATTTCTATTATTTTCTATTTTATCTCACTTGCTACTATACTATCTATCTTATACTTAGGACTCTTGGTATTATTGGCTTCCAATTTCTTCACAGTATTTAACCAATTTTATTATCAGGAGTTTAATTATTGACTGATTATTCTAATGCTCTGAATTTCCTTAATACCAAAAGCAGAAATAGTCTGGAGACTTTTTAAATAGCCAACTATACCATTTAACAGTGAGTATCATGTATATTATACCTGCAGAGTAGGAGGTATTGTACCTACAGAATACTTGAGAAATATTATGTCAAAGCTAACACTTTGATAGAAGATGAATAATCTGGATAACAGGCTACATCACCACCATTATATTGGTAACAAGAAGGCATTCAATGTACCATTGGAAAGATCGCATTAGGTTGATTATATCTGTAAAGAATGAAGTACTATACCTATAGAATACCTGAAAGAGCTGGCCTCAAAGTCAGTACCTTGTTAGAATACAAAAGACACTGTAACTTCTTAGAAACTCATATCAGGCAAATAATCTTTTGCGCAATAGAAAGCTGAAAATATTTGAATGTTGTCCCATATTATTATCTTTGATGGTATAGGACTGATGAGTAATGGTAGTTAGCAGACCCGTTGTTAATATTCTAACATAATATTGTATGGTTATTGTTATAATAAATATATCACAGTCAGAGAAAAAATTAACACAATATTAAAGTCATTACCTACTCTAGTAATCACAATAATCACTCACTTTTACATTCTACTGGTAGGCAATCTTGGCTTCCAGATTTTTCAAGAGACTAAAATAGAATTTAGTACAATATATCTTCCATTTCTACCGATATTTTGAG
>NW_003299108.1:372166-384582 GCF_000151645.1 Tuber melanosporum
TAATCAAGATAGTTTGCAGTCCTACATCAGGATATTAGCAAGTATCAAGGTTAATTGAGCCAAGTTGGAAAGTGACAATCAGCATATTCTAGCTTAAAATAAACTCCTGATATGTTGGATGCAACCAGATACACAGGACATCCAGAGCACATGGGATGTGGGTAAATGAACATTTGCATCAAGACGTATAGCTAACACATCTGATATAAGGTTTCTTTTACCAATAGAGGGAGAGAGGAAAAACCCATTGAAAGAAATTAATTAGGCTACTATTAAGGATAGTAAGTTTATTAAAATTCTTATTAATAAAAACAAGCAAAGAGCAGGAGGGTAGGGGAAAAAAGTTAGATGAGCAAACAAAAAAAGTAAAGAAATAAGTAATAGATACAAGGGACTTTGTACCAGTGATTTCAGAAAGAATACTTGAGCTACAATAGAAGAGATTAATGTCAGAATGTGTAAACAAGATAGTAAGAGTTGAGTAAGAGGGGAAAAAGAGATAATTTATTAGAAGAGGAAGAGAGAGAAATGAGTTTGACAATGAGAGTTGGTGGAAGAATTGAAATATGATTACTGTAAAGGTAAATGATACAGGATGGAGTAACAGGATTAGGGAAGTAATAGCAGGATTTTATGATATAAGTATTGCAAGTTATAAGAGTTCAAGGTAGTCAGTAGATAAAAAAGTAAGGAATAAGATAAGAGTACATAAGGTGTACTTTTCTACAGTATTGACTATAATATGGTATATCAAGCTTAGACAAGAGTTATACAAGTTAGACCTATAGGTTAGGGGTAAACACACGCACTATTACTCCAATATTCTCCCCATATAGTTTGACAATACCACATCTACTATCGTGGCCCTCCCCCACTCTCCCCTCTGCCCCCTTGACAGTTTCTGCCAAGGAGTACGGTTGACTCTTCTATTCTCCCCCACTTTTGCTTTACTTGTCTTTTGTCCACTTGATGGGAAAGTTATCTAGATTCTCCCAGTAATCGTGTCTCACTCTGAGGGCTCACTTACCATTGGCATGGTCAGCCACCTCTCTTTGTTTCTTGTCAGTACTGGCTGTGGTAGATATCCTGCTCTCTACTTGCATGATACCTGTAGGAGAACACCTTAGCTAGTAACTTCAGAGTCTGGCTTGTATTGAGATTTGACCATGTCCTCCAAGTTACTCAGTTCAAGTTCAGGTCACCCTCCTCCTCTTGCACTTCCGCCTTGTTACTACCAGTGGGATCTCTTCCACCAAGTAGCGGTATCTCTCAGAGAAAAGAGACTATATAACTGATAAGGTAATACGGTATAAGTTCAGTCACATTGGAGTCTGTCCTAGTACCTCTAGCCTTTACTCTTTTTTCACTCTGATTGTGTCAGCTAGTACTCTACTGCTGCATCCTCTTATGCTGCCTTAAGCAGACCTCTCAGTACTCCCTAACAGATAGCTTGAGGCTTTTGCTTCGGCAAGACCTCTTACTTTAGGTGGGCACTCTTTTCTTACAAGTTCTCCTACTTACACTTTAGGGCTATATACATTAGGCACACGTTTATACTAACTATTAGATATTCACTATTCATTATTTCAACTTTACCGGTAATGCTAGTTCTATGGAACTGGCTGGTATATCTGGTTATTGTAGGTAAGGAGCTGGCTTTGATCTTCAATTTGGAGTTTTCTTGGTTTGAATTTTCTTCTGTTTGGTCCATGGTATGCTATCAGAATGGGAAATTTCCTTACTTTGAAGAATGAGTTTTTGAACTTTCTGTCTTTACCATTGTAGATAGCTGTGCAGTAGACTAATGGGAGAGTTTTTTACAATAAGGGCTGATTTGGTATCGGGAGCTCTAGGCAAGACCTCTCTTCATTCTCGTCCTGGGATCTGAAGATTAGATACCTAGTTGTTGATATTAGCCTTTTTAGTTTTACAGATACGCTTCTAAATGCAGAAAAACAAGGCAGGGTAGAGGTTTAGGGTCTGCATAGTGATGAGTAGAGGGAACCCATGTACCTTATAGTACATAGAGATATAGAAATAAACAAGATAATAATAATAATAATAATAATAATAATAATAATAATAATAATAATAATAAGATTAGAGATAGACAGTAATCAGTTCAGAGATTAGTAGTAGTGCCTTCAAGGAACAAGGTTGAGGTAAGAATATGGATGAAATAGGAATTGTATATAGAAGAATTGGAGAACATAACAGTGAAGAATAGGGTTAGAGAGGTATGAGCAGGAATAGAGATAAAAATGTAGTGAATAAATAGCAGTATACTTGTGCTAAGGTTATAGCTAGTAGCTACAACCTGGGATACTCTTCCAAAGTAATTGATAGTTTAATATAAGTTTACAGCTTAATATGACTTTATGTCTTTCCATTGTAATTTTATTATTTAACATGACTTTGTAGATTCTGCTAGCAATTTTGTGGCTCAATCAATCCTCTGGTATTAACTACACTATAGTTGCTTAATAAAAAATAAAATGAAATTTGACTATAGAAAATTTATAATACCTATCAGTTGTCTAAGAAGCTTGAAATAATAGGTATATCAGAAAGCAGCTATTAACAAATCCAAATAAATAGCCTGATTTACAATTTTGGAATAGGATGAGAAATAAAAATATAAGTAGAATGTACAAGTAGTATAGGCAGTGAAACTATTGCAAATTACTTAAAATGTCAGGCTTATAGTAGACAGAATAATATAAGCAATTCTTCAAGAAAATTGTGCAAAAAAATATCACTGGTAAAATGATAGTAGACAATTCATACCCTTTAGAAGAAAATATTGAGGTTGAGAGGAATAGTATACAGAAAGAAAAGTTAAAGAAAGAGATATATAGTAGGATCCATATTCTATAAACTACTAAGTTTGTATTAAATAACAAGAAAATTTAAGACTGTAAAGAATTGGTAAGAAATGATTTTATGATTAATACTTGAGGCTGGATTGAGCTACAAAATTGCTATCAGAGGCCACAAAATATATCGAGTTACAAAATTACAATGGTAAGCTACAAAGTCATATTAGGCCATAAAGTCATATTGAACTGTCAGGTACTCTGGAGGAGTACCCAAGGTTGCGAGAAAGTAAACAACAAGAAGTTGTAGCTGCTAGCCACAACCTCAGCCTGAGTAGTAACTGGAGAGGAAGTTTAGGAATGTAATAGGAGCTCCCTATGGGAAGATAGATCCTAAGGATACAACCGTACCTAAGTGTTCTTTCTGAAAACAAAAGTAAGGATAAATTAACAGCAGAGTTGAAAAAACAAGACAGTAAAACTTAATATTGTTAAGCCACAACTTTACTCAATTAAGTCCTGATCTCGTAGTTTAGCACTTACGCTAGGTTTAGGGACAATCCAGACTTTTTTTTTTTCGGCCGGTACTACGTGCTTGGGAATAGGCTTTGTAGGGTGTGTCCGTTAGTGAAGGAGGTTAGTGGTTGGAGGGATTATGGAGGTGTAGGTTGGAATACTGAAGTAGATACACTCACGTATTGTGTAGGAAAACCTGTAGCGCATTTAGTTAGTTGGTGCATACGGCTGGCTAATACCGGAAGTTTTTTTTTTAAGATAAAAAAAGTATCCAGATGCCTTGGCGCCAAGATGCCGTGGTTTACTCTTAAATTTGTGAATCTTGGTGCCAAAGGCATCCGGATACTTTTGAAAACCGCAAGTGTTACTCTTCTGTACTTGTACGGTACATCAGTTCTGTACATCAGCGCGAAAAATAATAATGTTCCTCTGGCGCGCTGGTGGTGAGATGACTAGCTAGGGCATCGTGGAGATCATCTGTGGTGTCTCGACGATGCCAGTGAGTTAGTGGAAAACGAAAGTCTGGAGTACAATGTTACCCTAATCTACCTGGCGCAACGGACGCTGCATTGGCTTGCAAAATTCGTTGAACAATGGCTTAAAAACACACAATCCATCAAAAAGATGAGCCAATAAATGGCGAGAGCTCATGGTGCCAGAATCGCCCTACTTCCAGGGTAACACGGTACCGTTCAGTAAGGTATTGTACATGTCTTTTGAAACGCCGTATGATGAAACAACTGCAAAAGCCAGCGCTGCGTCAGAGCATGGTATAAGATATCAGTGCTCCCATCATTTCAAAAGAAAGAAACGAACAAAACACAGTACCTAAAATAGCAAATGCCCTTCAAGTAAGACAAAATAATGTATCCCAGTACTTGTAGATAAATATATCATAACCAGAACGCCTTTCCATCCAAAAACTACCGGTACACAGTACACTCCCGTGCCTTATTTTATAATTATTCAAAGAACCCCTCCCAAATGAAAACAAAAATATCATCACAATTTTTAATTTGCAAGTAGCGCAAGTATACCCTCTAGAGCCGATAACTTCAATGACGGATCCGCCTTGATACCACCAGCACCAGCAGCAGTGATTCTAGAAGCAGTAGCACCCTTCTTCGAACCTGCTGTCCTTTTCTTGTCTACCAACCCGGCGATCCTCTCCATACACCTCTTCCTCGAGATGAAGCGCGCCCGGATGACTTCGTTCGCAAGCAGCGCCCTCAATACACCTACGACGGTCAGGAACAGCTCCAATTGTGGGGTGTTGGCCTGTGCGGTTCTAAGCACTTCAATTGCGTCCAACAGGATCGCTAATATGTCATGGCAGCTACCGCTGCTACCGGGTGCCTTCTTCCCGCCCTTCGGTGGTGCCGGAAGTGTGCGCTTTTCCAAGCTGTGTACCGCAGCCGTTGACTTTGAAATGTTGGCTAGCACGTTCACCCCTAGGACTAGGTTGCGGGCAGGGATTGAGGAGATTGATTTCTGGGTTTGTTTGATTGAGAGTTCAATGTTTTGGAGGAGGGCTGATACTGCTGTTTCATTGGCGGTAGTTAGGGCGGCGCATTCGCGTGAGTAGCGGGTTGCAAGTTCTATTCTAGTTGTCAGCCATGTTGCTTGCTTTAGAGACGGAGGAAGGGAGGAAGATACCGAGTTGCAAAACACCTCTGCCGTACCCTGCTGCTGTCTTCATCAATTCCAAACCCTTGTTTAGTCTGGCGACTAAGGTATCCCCTTGTGATACGGAGGCAGACATAACCTTGGAAACACGTCTCCTGGCAATCCTAACTCTTGCACTGGATTCTTGTCGTATCTTGTAACCCCTCCATAAACTCTGGATAGCGGTTACTTTATGGAGCATCCTTCGTAGTCTGACTAGCCAGGAGAACTTTCTCCAAGCCCTTTGCAGGCAAATAGCGGCATTGCGTCTGCGGGCAAGTTTGGTCCAGTGCCGTTGAAGTTGAATTGAACGTGTGCGTAGGACGATGTATCGCTGTCTATATGCCCGAGCTACTAAGGAAGATCGGTAACGCCGTTGAATGTTCAGAGTAGCTAATCGGAGAGTGAGGAAATCAAGCTGTGCTTTTTGTGCGCCTTTATAGGACCTATAACGCCTTTGGGCGAACAATGCGGCAGTGCGAAGTGACTTGTAGTTGTGTCGGGTCAGTTTGCCTCTGACGAAGGACTGTAATCTGACGATGCTTTGGATAGCAAGTGTGAATTCCCTCCTTGGACCGCGTATTGCTATCTGATCTCTCCACCATACTTGAATCTGGAGAGTAATCTCTTTCATCAGAATGTACTGAACTCGTGCGATTCGTCCCTCTAAACACGCACTCCTGCGTTTTTCAATAAACAATACACCAATTCGCAGATCTTGATACTTCTTCCTGACAAGTAAACCTCGAGCGGCGGCCTGGAATCCCATCACAGCCTCTCTTGCGAATTCAACCCGCTGCCGAAACCCATTTTCCCTGGTGCTTCTCCACTTCCGCTGCAAACACACCACCATAGATCTATATTTCTCCATATTTTGACGCAACAGCTTCCCGCGGATAGCGGATTGAATATTCGTAATGCTATCAATGAGTTTGGTGATCTTGATGTGAAGATATTGCCGGAAGGCAGTTTGGATTGTGATGGCGGCATTGATCACATGGTTGCGAGTATTGACCACGTTTGAGCATTGGTGAGCGAGTAGTAATAGATTGATCCGCTTGTGAGCATCGCGGCGGCATAAGTAAGCACGGTAGGACTTCTGGATCGTAGTTGCCGCCTATAAAACTTTAGCACCTCTAATCCCTATGAGCAAGGTGATCCTGACATACCCGCTCTTTAACAGACCATTGGAACAACCTCGAACACAGGTACGCCAGTCCAGCAACAACAAAATCTTTATCAAAGACTCTATCAGATTTTGGAGCATCGTCAAACAAACTAGCTACAGGTTGGCGGAAAATTAGCACACGTTTCACACAGAAAACCCAGCCAAATCTTACCAAAGTATGAGCTACAGCCGAGTGCCCGCAACTTGGTCTTTAACGGAGCGTTCTTCTCTCTCCTTGCACTCGCCGGAAAGTACTGTTCATACTCCTCAACAATCTTTTGGAACACGCGTCCGTCGCCGAAGCTTGTCGTCAAGTTATCGACCTGAATTCCGTGGGCTGACGCGATGCATCCCGACCAATCTTTCAACAACCGAACATGATCTGTGGGCTCGTTGTAGTAACCCATGATGGGCAAAACGGGGTGTCTTGTGTCTGCTGGCGCCTTGCGATCCTGGAGTCTTCGGATTTCCCTCTTGACTTCGTTCCAGTCCACCAGCTGCTCCAAACCCCACCGACTCACGATACCCCAGAGCAATCCCACCGTCTTCTCCCTAAACCCATCTACAACGTCCTTCGCTGTAACACCCCGGGGATTACCTCCTACGGAGTCTAAGGCCGAAATTCCTATCGAGACATTGTGCAATTTATGAGCTCTGGATGTTGCAGGGAACTTGAGGTTCGAGGTAAGGGGCCATTTCCCTTGAGGAGCCTTTCCGGAATTGGAAGCTGGAGATCCCGGGTAAAGGAGCAGTTCCACGACGCGCGAGAGGCGAATCCCATCACGCATATCAACGGCTAGATTTGTAATCTCATACTCGTACTCTTCAAGCGGACACTGCGAGACCTCTGGCAAGTAATTGAGATGTCCCAGGGGGCGCAAAATGTCACCAACCGAGGGCAGGAGTAATCGTGAGAAGGCATGCAGTACTGAAGTCGAAGATTTGTGGGGGGATGACTATTGCTGTTAATACTTCTAATGTTAGAGAACGCTCAGCAGGTTTATACTAACCTTCTTAAACAAATTTTTTCGGCCTAAAATCCCTTGAGATTTGGCCTTATCCATCAATAATACGAGCATCAAGCTGCGTAGTATACTCTTCCTAAGCAACCAGATTGTACTACCCCGATCTTCGTTATCACCTTGGGAATGCCGTTCTACAGCACCTCTCCTGCAAGTATCCTCGGCTGGAGGGCAAGCCAGTGTATCCTCGCTGCGCATTAGGTACCTTTCAGCAAAGCTCTCGATGACTTTTCTTTGATCCAAAATAGTCTTAGGTGTAGTGACAAACATCTCCCTGCCAATGACCACCTCCAACCCGGGAACTAAAGCCACAGTTTCATAAGTTTCCATAAAGAGATTGAGAAACTTCTTCCTCAGAGCTAAATCTTCTGCCCACCCCCAGCCTTGGCCGTTCAAACCCACTCCACTGCCACTAAGTTTTGCAGCTGAGCTTTTCTCCAGAACATCCTTGGGGGGAGCTAGAGCTCCATAGAGCAAACTAGCTTGTAATCGTTTGAACAGAAGGGGGAACGGCGGTGAGGAATATATACTCAAAAAGCGTGTCCGAATTTCGGGTGTCTGAAGGTTCGAACGCTCCGTGAACGCCTGGGAAAGAACTGAATTGAGAAGTTGTGAGACAGAAGATTCTTGGGCGCGCAGCCAAGAGTCCTCGTACATCTCTGCTCTTGATATATCTTCTTTGAGAAGAGGATTTAGTTCTAGTCTAGTCGGCCTATCATTAGTATGACGGAAGGGAGCTACTGGAGGCTGTGTGTCCAAAGGAAGTGAATATGGTGCCAATTCCGCCTCTTCCTCTTGTGATAATGATGGTGGTGTCGGTGGAAGTTTGTTGCTCATTTTCCTGCGCTTTAGACGGAGCTGTCCCGGACATTCTAGCGAGCTTCTTTGAGAACTCGTAGATTGAGGGGAGGATATGGATAAGCTGAACGATATATCTTCCTCATCTAGGACCATAGCTTCACTATTTCTCTTCATAGACTCCCGTGGTGGGGCAGGCGCAGGCTGGTTAGTCCTAGGCTTGAACGGAGCTGTGTGTTTGGTCCTGGACCTCCTATTATCCAAGCTCCCATCAAAGGATTCGTTTGTTGGCATCCTGGAGACTTCCGCACCACTCATTTTGACCCCTTTCTCTCCCAGTGCTATATTCTCCTTGCCGCTAGAGTTCCCATGATGGAGAACATTAGTGCTTGAATGGCGGGAAAGTCTTGATGGAGGCTGAAGAGTCTTCCGCTTAGGCGGTGCGAGAAACGGCTTCTTCTCAGGTCGATCGAATTCGTGCACGGGGGGATGGATTTCAAGGTTGGCCGTACTATAAGTTTTATCCCCAAGCACTTCATTTCTCGCAGATTGTGAGCTTTCCAACTGACTAGTAGGCTTAGGTTCAGCGCGCCCGGAGAATCTAGTGGAAGTTTCTGCTTGCTGCTTCGCCCTAGCAGCAAGTATAGTACTAATTCTGCGTCGGTTTTTGGCATCTATTTTTCGCTTCGTTATTATTCGGCGCGGCTGCTGGTGCAGAGATTGTGCGCGACTCTGTTGGGGCTGCAGAGCTAACGCTACATCATCGTAGAAGTTTGATTCTGATGCCCGTAAATTTATTTGTTCCCTTTCCCTCTCCCTCTCCCTCTCCCTCTCCCTCTCCCTCTCCCTCTCCTTTTCCTTCTCATCACTAGCTCGTTGACTATGAGTCGGCACAAATCCAGTAATTCTCCTAGGTGGCTCATGCAAAACTGCCCGTCGTCTGCGAATCCGTCCAGCAATAGTGAATAGTTCAAAATCAGTAGGTATAGCTCTCGTATAGTCCAGATCGTGAATGTCATCATCGTCGGCGTCGCTCCCAGCAGTAATCAAAGGAAAAGATGTGGGTGGATTTCTGGCACTCTGGTGATTTTCCGATTGCGTGAATGATGGACGAACTGGGCACGGGGTGCCATCTTCTTCGATGGAGAATCGAGACATCTCGGGTTCTAGCTGCTTAATTTTCGGTACTAGTGAAACGATGCGGACGGAGTCGGTTTGCTGTGTCGTCAAAAGAACGGCGAGCTTTGAAGGTTAGAAGTTCTGGCATGCAACTGTTTCCGGTCCCGGTGTTGTTACGCGCCAAATATGGCTAGTGCCGTTGCTACGGCAACACACAACAACAACACGCTCATCGAAACTCACTCGAGATTTGTGGCTGGCCATTCCAGAACAATCAGCATGGATCTAAACCAGAGCTTATTACTAAGCAATGCCTAGTGCCAAATTAAAATCTAGTCGCTAGTCTATTTGCACATGAAGCATTATATACGACCGATTCTTTAAGCTACAGAAAGCCAAGTTTGAGAATTGGCAGAAAAGGAAACCCAAATGAATCATGACACCAGTAGGACCTGTTGAGAAAAGAACTTGAAGATAGAATGAAAAAAATCAAGAACAGACTCCACCCTTCACATGAGCAAAAAAGAAAAATAAAGGGAGAAACAGAATAAAACTCCAAAGCAAAAAAGCAAGCGAAACTTGAAAAAAACAAGGTCATGCAGGACAGCAAGAAGGGAAGAAAACGAATAACTAGAAAGAAGGGTAAATGCATACGCTATCACCATCCTCCTATGGCCGCTCTCCTGGAGCGGACAGAGACGCTTTGCGCTTTGCGAAAGCCCCAGAACACTCCATATGTCCCTAACCGAATTCCTAAACATGCTCCCCCCAATCCCATTTGGTAAAGGAGCTGGATGAAGAATGTAGTACCCGGAATTTTGACCCCTGAGTCCGAAAAGCGATTAAAGTGACAAGAATGAATGAAGATTAAAAGAAAGCCCATAGAATTCACGCCGAAGATTTCATATACTCGTGAGGCCACCCACTGAATGCAGGTCCAAGGACAGAAATGAAGAAAACACATTATCATGGCAGGTCTCACTCTAGGAAAAGGAGGAAAAAACAATCAAGAGCCCAAACGACGACGACGGCCTCTGTTTCCACCCTCAGGTCGCTGGGCAAGAACGTCTCTGAGCAGCGGGTCATCCTTATCTTTATCCATGTGATGGACCCTTACATGACTATTAAAACGCAAAAGAAGTTAGCAGCGCATGACTTTTACGACTAGATTTTTATAATACCGTTGAAGGTTGTCCGGGCGGGGATACTTGTGCTCCCGATCTGGACAGAATGGACAAACATAACCGGGTGAGTCGTGAACAAGGCCGTGGCGAATCATTTCATTTTTCCGCTTGAAACCTTTCCCTCCCTCACCGCGAGAACAGCCCTTAACTGGACAGTAATGTGGGCGGGCGGATGAATGGACGTTGGCATGAGAACTAAGGAATTCAGCTAGGTTAACTCTACGCAAGAGGAGTTGACTCACTTAAGCAAATATTGCGTCTGAAAAGGAGAAGCCTTGCAACCAGCAAATTCACATTTGAATCCACCGCTAGCCAACGGCCCTTGAGCACTAGGGGCCACAGTTGAGCGACTTCTCGGGCTCGTTATTGTATCATCAGTACCAGAGCTAGGCATTGTGTCCCCTGTGCTGGGCCCAGAAGGTGGCGTATTATCTGCAGAGTAGTATTCCATGGTAGTAGAATCCTTACGCCCGGGAAGAGCCGGAGGAGTAAAGAATGCAGGTGCGCTTGAAGGTGAGGAATGGTTTTGCAAAATTCCTGGTAATTCGCGAGGATGAGTAATGCTAGA
Organism: Tuber melanosporum; assembly: GCF_000151645.1. NCBI lineage: Eukaryota > Fungi > Ascomycota > Pezizomycetes > Pezizales > Tuberaceae > Tuber > Tuber melanosporum. Next base: position 383,023 of record NW_003299108.1, read on the forward strand.
CTGATACGGAACAGTAGACCCATTGGTATTTGGCGAAGCACCTTCCTTCATCGGGGGGTAGGGAGACTGGTAGTGCTGGTGCGAATTGGTGTAATAGGGTGACAATGGCGGATCCTGGTTCAAATAGAACTGCCTTTGCTGTAGTGTTAAATGGTGCACCGGAGGTCGGGGGTTCGCGTCCGAACTGAACCCACCGTGCTGGGACTGCCCAGGAGGGGCAGGAAGACCAGGCGATTGTGGGGCTTGGGTGGGTCTGTTGGAAGGAGCAACATTCACATGGGAGGAAACGGTTGGATAGACAGTCCGCGGGGTTGAAGGCATGCGATTGTTGGTCCAAAGGTTTGAGTTTTGGGTGGGCATAGCCTTTTCGGCCATTTCTGCTAGAACCTGGATCGATGAAACCGGTGGTAGGGTGGTGTGCCGCCCATCGTTTCCAGGTGGTAGACTGTTCGGCGGACTTGCTGGTTGGGAGTTCATGGTTGATATCATCGAGGGGAGTTGAGTTGGCGAGTTTGGCGGTGGAAGCTTGTTATCCTGAAACAACTGCGTTGAAGGGCTAGGGGACGGGGGCGGTCCACGGCTCTGACTGGGGTTGGGCGATTTTGCCCTTGCATTTGGAGCCCAAGCTGTTCCACCGGCTTTCGAAGGAACGCCGGGTAACGATGGTGCAGAGGTAAAGGGCTGGCGATCGTCGCCAGCCGCCAAGGCCATCAAACTAACCGCCGTTTCGGACGAGGAGAGCTCAATCTCCACAGGGCCACCCTCACACTCAGGTGGGGAAGCAATTTTTTCGGGCTCTGGAACATCGTGGCCCTTGGGCGCATCCGCCGTGGTGGTGTCAATGTCCATATTGTCGGTTCCTGTGGACTGGGTCTTTTCCTTATCCTCATCTTTGTCCTTGTCTTTTTCCTTCTTTTTCTTCTCGTTATCCTTGCCTTTGACACCCTCATCATCGCATTTGTCGTTATCACGGCCTCCCTTTCCTCCCGTTCCACCCCCCGAATTCCCCTCCCGCTCATCATCACCTCCATTTCCATAGGCTCCAGATTCCCCGCTGTTCGTACTTCCTTCACCACTTTCCTCGCCTGTACCTCCATTCGGCTGATCGGTGGATTGTTCCCTGCTCTCATTCCGACTATTTTCCTTACCGCCACTGCTACTGCCTCCTCCACCATCTCCATCTTGTGCACCTCCTTCCATATCAATCTCGTTGTTACCTTCACTCCCAGTTGACCAAGAAAGCGGGCTTTCGCCAGCCCTGATTGCGACTTGTGGTTGATCAGGAGCAAGAAACTTGAGGAGAACAGTGTCTGCCTGAGTTGCTCGCGGCCGCCGCTCTCTTTTCTTCGATTTCGGACTGGCCGGCTGGGGACTTGATGGAGCCACTGTCGAATCGAAAGATACCACTGAGCTACGCCGCTCGTCAGGATATATAAGAGGATGAGCTTGTTCTAGTCTCGGGGATGAACCACGAGACCAGGACTCGTCCGGCAGGGAGTGGGTTGAGTCCAATGACCCACGCTCATTCTTGTGACTTCCGTTGCGAGGCTCACAGGTTGT
>NW_003299108.1:384732-398349 GCF_000151645.1 Tuber melanosporum
CCTTGCGACGACTCGAGACGTGATGCGGCTAGCTGGAATGACCCAGAGTAGAGATAGGAATTCAGCGTAATTTTGCTAGTGGGGTCCGTTGAAGTGTTTTTTTGAGGGAACGCTTGTCGCGAGCCCTCGGTGTATCGTGGTGATGGTTTACGGGTTTGTTTGGCTGGCTTATAACCTAGCCGGTCTGATGAGGTTGACGAGGCAGTGAAAAACGAGGCAGAAGTTGATGGCTCTCTTGGCAATTCTAGAGATGTTTCGTTTATCTGCTGCACTTTCCGCTCCCTAGGAAATCCTAGCACATGCTCCGAAAGATTGCACTTGCTTAGGTGACCACTGTGTCTGCTACCTTTACACTGAGGCACTGATTGAAGAGTGACTTGATCGGACGTTTTGGTGGCTGGGATTTCGTAACGACTGCCTTTTGAACTACGCCCTGTCCTCCGGGCCGCTTAATTGTATTTTGATTAGAATTTCCCAATAAAATCAAGGAAAGAAAAACAGGCTTTCGCAATTAGGGTATCAGTAGCTACTCTTACCCCAAATTCTTTGATATCGATGACAAAGATTTCGAATTTCACTTGTTGAAAATTGTTTTGCTACTTCTCTGCTGGTATTGCTGGGACCAGCCGCTGGAGCAGCTAGAGCTCGTGATGAACAATAATAGGATGTTGTTGGCTGATCAGGATCTGTGAAGCAAAGTGAGATGAATCTCGGTCAGTCGTCACTTCAATAATAAATAATAAGAGCAATAAAACCGATAAGAACAGTAATGATGATGCGTAATGAATGAGACTGTATGACGAGAAAATCAAAAGATTAAAAAGAAGAAAAAAATTAAGGATGATGGTATACAAGGGTAGTAAAGAATAGAGAAAGCGAAAAAAGAAGCCGATGTTTTCAGGTGGGGAAAGAATACCGGAAAGTGCCTAGCAGGGTAAGAACGGCAACGGGGAAATTGAATCGAAGCAATGCAGGGTGATGACCAACGTGGTTCCATTCATTCCTGGGCCACGAAAGAGATGTTTCGATGCGGTCGTGGTCACGGCGGAGCGGTGATGCGGCTCAGCCGTGAGGCTCTTGACCAAGCACAGAGCCCCACAAAAAAGCCTATCACCGCTTACGCTTTCTCAACAGGATCATCATAATCACAATCATGAACCGGTTCGGGTCTCACCCAACATTGCTTGCGAAAAAATAAAGTAAAATGTGATAAAATGAAATATAGACAGAAACGCGATTAGAAAAGAAAAAGAAAACGAAAACTAAAAATGTAAAGCCAAAAATCAAAAGCATTAGGGTAGTGGTAGGGAATTGGGAAGGAGCATCGAATGAAATCAAAAAGTATGACAGGAATCATGGAAAGTGGTATGATGATACGGACGAAATGATGGAATTATTAAACTCACTTGTTATTGCTTCGTGTAATTGGTATTGATGGTGGCGGTGGGGATCGACAGCAAACAGCATAATAAATCTGGGTGAAGAAGCAGATGTAGATGAAGCCAATGCGAGCCGCAATTGACTCGTCTGGCAATCCCAAGATATCCCCTAATATTTTACTTGTCGCGCAGACTCGAGATGCGGGTCGTTAAATGTATGGTGTCGATGACGAGGATGAGGCTGAAGGGTGGCCAAAAAAAATAGCGTCGTTCTAACGGTCTTTTTGTATTTCGTTCAAAGGTAGGATGGTTCGGAAGGTAATAAGCTAAGCTCGAGAGCAAAAACAGGTCGCTGAGCAGGACAAAGGTTAACAGCAGAAGTTCGCTAGGTCGGTGACAATATCAGGAGGACAGGTGAAAAACAAACAGAGGGAGGCTCGCAGAATAGAGTAAGGAAGAGAGGGACGGAGGGGGAGAGTCTCCCCCAACCTATGTAAAGTACTTCTTGCTTAGTGGCAGGAAAAAGGAGGCTCAAAGGCGGCGGCGACACCTTAAGCTGTTTGCGCTACTAGAGTTTTAGGACTAGCGGCAGGACAGTGGTAATCGACCTTTTCTCCCAGCGTCAAACAGTCGGGTGATCAGCCAGTGAGTGAAAAAAGGTGTGTGCCCTCCCTTCTTCCCCTTGAGGATTCTTTCGGGAACTCTCTCCTTCCCCGAGTTTGATTGTTTCTTTTTCTTCTGAGAATATCCCTTGTAATGAATGATGTTATCAACTTTGCAATAGATATCGATTGAATGGCTACGCGACTCAGCTGGCACGCTTCCTCTTCCAGGACAAGACAATGCAACAAGGACAGTGACTGAACGAGAACAAGATCCGAGAAGGCCGCCTACGAATCGCCAATTCTAGGACTGAGTTGAGCTAACCTCGCCCAGCATTATTCCCTGAGCGCAATATCCACATATAGTAACTGGCCCCCTCTAGTAGAAATGTAATTATGAGGCAAGGAGTGAGAGAAGACAGGGCCGGGAGTCCCTCCAGTAGGTGTGATAGAAGACAAAGCGTTTCGAGGAGTTTTCGATGGAAGGAGGAGTGATTCGTGTTCGAAGTGTCAGGGAAAACCGTGGTCGGGATCTTTCAGCGAGATTTCCGGATTCGGTTCGGCTGTGGGGATGGGTGGATGGGGAGGGGGTGTGTGGCAGGGGAAAGCAGCCTCAACGGTGTCCGGGGAAGGAAAATTCCCCGATTTAGAGCTATCAGAGGTCAAACGTTGACCAAATATCTAAGACGTGAGGAAAAAAGCGCGGTTTGCGGGAGGAAAGCCAGCTGCGCTTGAGGCACCGCTCCTCGACCCACAACTATGATACCTAAAACTTCCTGTCGCAGTGGCTAGCCTTGAGAGAAACAACAAGTTGAAAGGGGGAGGGGGTGGTGGAGAAAGAGTAAATGGCGGGAAGAGGCTCTGAAGGTGGTGTGTTTGCGGCTTGAATATTTTGGTAAGGGATTACGGTAGACTATTATCTACGAGTACAGTGCGGCTGTGGTACCGGTGTTTACTCTTGACTTCTCATTGAGCAGTCAGTCCCTCACACCACTAAGATGTCTGACACACCCGAATTCAAATAACGGTCTGGTGCTGGCAAAAGAGCCGCGCTGATCTCTGGGGTTGCGGCAGCGGACATACCTGTATGTAGTAGGCTCAAAGAGTAGAAACTGGCCGGGGTTGCTTATGCAAGTACCTGTAGGGATGAGGGTTCAGGAAAACCGGCTGGGAAGTGAATTTGTTCACAAGGCCAAGAGGAGGAAGAGGGAGAGAAAGGGAAGTGTTCTTGTACATGACAGACAAATAAGGCTTCACGATGGATCAAGTGGGGCATGAGATGCTGCAATGTTTTTTTTTTCTTTCTTTTTTTCTCAAGTTTGGAATAAGCGATGGGCTGGTTGTTTTGAGCACGGTTTTCTGAATGGACAATGTGGTAACTCAAGCTTTACAGTGTGATATTGGTATGGTTACTCCACAGCACGGCAAGTTAAGTTTGAAATATCATACTACCTGTATGAAATGGGTAGCTCTCATGCCATTTGATTTCCCGAAGTTTGCTCGGGCTGCTGCTTTATCGGGGTCATTCACGTTCCATTGCGAACATACTCGTACAGCGAGCTTTTTGAGTCTCCCAATGCCCCACCACCCCCGCCTGTCTTTAGAGCCGGAGCCTCCAAAACGTGATGCCTGCGACTGCTTGAGCACCGGTACCACACCGCTCGAGTACCGTATACGGTACTCGAGTAATAAAGAAAGGCCTTGTTTAATCTGCAGCGCTACGGCGGAGCAGAAGAGGGGCCCTTCTGGGGGCTCTTCCATTCTAACCGACCGCCTCCAAAGTGACCCTGTCACTTCACTTTTTGCCCCCTGCGTCGATCCTACACCATCTGTCTCATCAAATTCTAGACTCAGATTATCATGATCCGGAGCTTATGTTACCGGCATGTCAAGTTCCTGATCAAAAAATCATCCGTCCCTTTCTGTACTCGAGTACAGTGTGCACTGGTCCCACGCGTACTGTACCTGTACCGTAATAGAGGGTGCTCAGATACGCACAATAATATTCTAAGGGTACAGTACTAGTATTTATTTCTTTAATCCCTGTATTCGTGTATTTTTTGCCTGGGACAGGTAATCCTATTGCCTAGTGCGGAATACCTTGCCGTATTGTCATGGTCCTTTCAACTCGAAGACCGTACCGGTACTAGTAATTTACTCGTACTGTGATGTATCGTGGCCGTACGAATGGAATAATTTAACACGCTAGGGTTTTGGTGTGGCCTCTTCCAGTAAGGTCGTCCGTTGTTTTTTTCCTTTTTATCTGCCTTCTTGGAATGCTGAAAATATTTTTTTCAAGGCGGTCCCCCCTGTACCCAAAGAGGGGGGGATTCTGGGCGTCTTAGCACGCGGTTCACAGATTCCAGTTCTGACAGTATCATACCGGTACACAGAGCTCACAGCGCGAGCACTGAATCTGCACTCATACTGGATGCACGGTACTCAAGTACCGGTAACTCAATTATTGCCCACCCCTGGCAGGGGACGCGAAAGTGAGTGGTTAGACTACTGGAATTGGCCATTGCTTACAGTGCCGAATTCACGGATTTCGGGGGAGTGGGAAAAAAAAATTCAAGAGAGTTAGGAGGAGTGAGGGAACCTCCGGCATAGCCCCCAACCTTGCGGCGAAACCACTTATCAAAATGTGAAACTTTAAACGAGGCGATTACTCGAGTAGCCCACCTATCCGGGTTTGGGAGAGCCCCGCAGCCATAGAACCTTCTGGGTCATACACGACAAGTCCACCACATGAACACCCACTGCCACGATCGCCCTTCCTCTACTGTACTTGTATCGTACTCGAGTACCTGTACAGGTACTGTATCATATCACATCTCCAGCCACGGTTAACGAAGAGCGTTGACTATACGGTATTCAAAAGCAGAATATTCGTGCTCGCACGAGGACCGCTTGCTATCCGACCGTGCTTTGCATAGCAGCACTTCGGCATCACCAGTGGTTCGCAAACTTGGTATTCGAGCAGAGACGTCTGTACTTGTCTTGCAACAATTTTTTTTGTTAAATTTTCACTACCCACCGCTTTCTACTCTGGGGTGATTAAAAGGCTCAAGCGCGCGTAGGGCATTGAGCCGAGACGTTTATTGATCAAGCTAGGTAGGACTAATTTGGTGAAGAGGACATTCGATTTTATCATTATTTATTTTTCTTTTCCCTTTCCAGCGTGAGCGAGCTGTGCTGTGCTCGAGCAACTGAGAAGAGTTTCTCACTTTCTTGCCTAAACATCGGCTCGTCAATACCAGCACCGTATCAAATTTGTGGGGCGGTGAGCTCTACTATTCCGACTCGTATCTGGTCCTGTATTTTCTCTCTCTTACTCCAGCGGTGGGGTCTCTGGGTTGGAAACCCAGAGAGGAGAAACCTGCTTCTAGGCCAGCTGTTTTTTCTCACTTCGCAAACTTTTGCATTGAGAGATTGAGATGTCGGTTAAATGTATTTTCCGGCAGCAGTATCTACTGGCACCGTAGGTAACTGAGTGAAGTAGTAGTACCTTGCTTATGTCGGGCGGGTGAATACATTATTACGAGCAATGTGCTTGAGCATAGGGACTTGCAGTTTTCAACAGTATCGGGATGCCTTGGCGCCAAGATGCCTTGGTTTACACTTAAATCGGTGAATCTTGGCGCCAAGGCATTCTGATACTTTTGAAAACCGCAAGTACGATACCCTACAGAACATCTCATGAGTTTCCACAAGGGGTTCAGAACAGAAATCCATGCGAGTAAGCATGCCTATCTATATTGTACTAGAGTTGTTTTCTTGGCGTGTACGACTAAGACATCCAAGCCCAACAACAACCAAGATAGAATAAGCCATACTTCAAAAATGAAAAAAATAGTGAAAAAATGCAAAAGGTAAACAATTTATAGTAAATATAGGAGTTTTTTAATATAAATAAAGGAAATATTCGGAATAAATTAGATAAATATACATAAGGCGAAGGATCCAGATTTTGAGAGGAGGATTGGTAATCAGTAGGGAGTTTTATACTTATGTAAGCAGTGGTGCTAACACTACAAAAACTATTGCACGCGTTCTGTAGGTAAAAATACACGCGAAAGTGATTCTACAGCATACATCTTTACAACCATACAGCCTAAAGTGCTATCATACTATTTTTATTCTATACAGTATTCTACACTATATTACTTTCTATTGATCAAATTTAGTAAGTGCATATTTCCTATTGAATATAATTGAGAGGCTCATACTGTGTAACTAATAAGGGTGCGGAGTACAATGTCAAATCAACAACGCGGCAGGTGTAAACAATATAAAATCACAACAGAATACGATAGAAATAGCCAGGGACAGATTTATAAAACTTGCAGGGAATGTTTAGTAAGTATTATCATATTTTCAGATATTATGAGAAGTATTATGAGATGTGTAGAGTTACTGATATAACATAGGCCAAACATTGAACGCGAAGAAGAGAACCAATAGAGAGACTGCAAGAGATATATATTGAAAGAGGAACAGATTCGGTCACAGAAGTATATCAAGTAAAGTTAGACTTAATGATACATAAGCTAATATGATAAAGAGTGCAAATCTAGATACATGCATAGTATTGTTACCAATATGCTAGCACATACAAGAAGCAATAGTACCACTTGTATTTATTACAGAGCGACAAAGATGGAGAGCATAGAATTTGGGACAAATGAATATTCTGTGTGAATTTTGTAATGCAAAGCATGTGTTCAATGAATGCACATTAGGAAGTACAGCAATACGGTCTATTTTTGAGCAATGTTGCAAAAAAGGTGCAGTTCAGCTATTAACTCTATTACCACCGCTGGAACTACTGCAATTATTACACAAGGGTTAAGATACCCGAAGTCGAATATTTTGCACTAAGATTCGAGAATATAACTCTGCACTTTCATTTACCTCTATTAAATATCAAGCAGATACATGTACAGCTAACTGGAGGCCAGGAGTTCAATGCTTTCAGATTCATGGTGAGCTATTTCATTTACATGGGCCACTAGAACCTGTACCTCATACCTCAATTTGCACAGTTATTTCTATATAATCCTCAATATGCGGCCAATATGCGATTTACATTATATCCAGATTTAGACTTAGATTTTCTTCAACAATTAACACTTATGCTACATGAGTGTAATCCATATATTAACATATATCAAACAGTGAGAGAAAGATTAAATATGGTAAGCAGTGATGCAGATAATGAAATATCATGAATAGTATTAAACCCACAGCTGCAATTGATTATGGAATCAGGTGTGGATAAGCGAAGATGCAATTTGCCAACAAGCAATGAGGTTGCAATGATTATCGGAGATAAATATGCAGAGAATAGATTTCGTGATATAATATTAGCATCAAGAAATAATGAAGATAGACCTCATTTTTCTACAATTAATTGAAATCATGCTTCATACATGCCATTGCACTATGTGTTATTTTTTCCAAGAGGTGAACTTAGTTAGCATTGGGCAATGCAATTGCAAGATAATGGAGAACAAAGGAGAAATACACAATTAGCTCAACATGCATTTTATCGGTATCATTTGCATCCTAGAGTAGGAGAATCTGATATTTTATTTTGGGGCGAGTGATGATGGCAGCAATACTTAGTTGATGTATGGACAGTATGTAATCAAAATAAATTACAGTAGTTGAGACATCATCAAGCAAACCTTCGAAATGATTTGTATAATGGCCTAGCAGATGCAATGATTAGGGACAAGATTGATGCATCAGCAATTGGTTAACGAACAATTTTACCTTCCAGCTATACAGGTGGTGATAGATTTATGCAGCAACTATTTCAAGATAGCATGGCAATAGTACGGCACTTTGGAAGGCCAACATTATTTATTACCTTTACAGCAAATTTTAAGTGGGAGGAGATAGTGCAAGAGCTTTTACCTGGACAGAGCGCAGTTGATCATCCTGATTTAGTTGCATGAGTTTTTCATCTCAAGCAACAACAATTACTTCATGAAATTAAACATGATAATATATTTGGACAATTTGCAGGTTGTGTTTGGACAATTGAATATCAAAAGCGTGGCTTACCACATATTGGTGCTGTTATGTGAAAAATGTACCAATCTCTCAACACAAAAAATATACTTCACTTCATATAAAACTTCTTGAGCATGTAGAGTACCTTCTGATAGTCTTAAAATATATTTGTCAAAGAAACAGAGCCCAGAGTAGAGTTTTAAAGTAAATATTTCAAAAAATCTGTTTTTTTTTTCATTATATAGAAAAATGAAGAAGATAAGGATTTATCAGGAAAATATTTCTGGCTTTATTTTAGGAGGAGAATTCATTGTTATAATATGTTTTGTAATTTTTATTTTTATTTCTTGATTGCAACTGTAATAATAAACCTTTATTATGAATAATAAGTACAACAGGAGATATCAGACAATCTGATTATCCAATCTTTTTTGTAAGATGTTAACATAGTGAAGCAGAACTTCTTAATGAGAGCTTGAATTAAAGTGTATTCTTTTCTTTGAGCTCAAGTAGTATAAGAAATATCACTCTATTTATTCTAAATCGATGGAATACAATTTTCTTCCCATAGTAGATTCTTCTTTGAGTACTAGTTATATTGCTAATATGGATAACAGTGATCATGAATCTCTTTGGGAGTCTGAAGAGCTAGAGACAGATACAGAGTCAGAATTTGTGAAAATGGATTTTAGTTTACATTCAGGTAAGACAAAGAATCATCTTATTAATTGTAAAGTGAATTAGATATATTAATAGATAACTTGAATAGATTTGGGCGATTTTCATGAACGTTGCTAGACAATTTCTAAAGTCATGCTCTTGCTCTTAAAGCTGTACTTTAAAAGCTAGTACTGAGGAGTAGAAACAATGACTTAGATTTTATGATACAGTTGACAGAAAGAAGAAAAAGCTGATAATAATATATCTTTTATCTTCTTAATTACTAGTAAGTGGTCATATTCTGTAAATATAATGTAAAGTATAAAGCTAAGATTTGTAGCCAAAGAAGTTTGAAAAAAAAAAAGATGAAGTACTGCTTGCCATTTGTTAGCAATGTTTGTCGGGAGCTCTTTTATAAGTTTTGGGATATGGATACAAGAGCGATTACAGCGATCTTGAATCATATTCGTACTCTTTGCATGCCAGTACTAAAGATCTATGGTAATCAGGGAAAAAAGGTCATACAATCATATGGCAGAGAATGTAGTACTGGGTTTAGAAGAATATCTAATGAGAATCAAGACAGACGAAGGTGAGTCAATTACAACTCGTGTATTTAAACGATATTTGAAAAATAGTAAGATTGTAATGTATATGGAGGTAGAACATACCATATTACTCCCCTCATATCTGTTATATTAAGTACTGTATGATCGATATGTTAAAGAGATTAAGTATCAAAATCTGCAGTGGATTCCTTCATATGAGTACTTTTACAGGTATTGAAAAACTCATGAGGTTTTCTGCTTTATGAAGATCCGCAAGCCCTTTAAAAATACCTGTGATGAATGTGTAATACTTAAAACTAACTCTAAGCTTAAGTCAAGTTTTCGCCTAGAGGAGATATCTGATGGAGAAGTACAGTCTGAGGAGAGTGATAGTATGTAAGTCAATGAAGCTCATTACCTAAAGCAGTTAGAAATGCATTGTCAAGAGTACAGGGCTTGCAGAAGTGAGTATGAAAATGATATCAAGATGGCAAAGGAAGATCAAGCCCAGATTAGTTGTTATTCCTTTGACTTTCAGCAGGTAGTAGAAATTCCAAGTATTCCTCAACAGCCATCTGAGTTGTACTATTGGTCACCTTTCAAGTTATATTTCTTAGGCATTGTCAATGAAGGCACTGAACAACATTATCATATAATGTATACAGAGGAACAGCAAGGAAAAGAGGCTAATCAAGTTGTATCACTATTGCATCTGTTTTTAATATTGATTCAGAATGAGAAGTCTGAGATACGGCTATGGGCAGATAGCTGCGGAGGGCAAAACAAGAACAAAACCATGCTATAGTATCTTTGCTGGTTAGTTTTAAGCAATGATCTTAACTCTATTATCCTTGGATTTCAAATCAAGGGCCATATACATAATATTGATGACAGAGAATTTGGAACTGTAAAGCAAAAGGCTAATAGAACGGAGGTATGGATTCCTGAGTATTATGTCTTGCTAGTTGATTCTGCACATAAGGCTGGGAAGATTAAGGCAGTAAGACTTTTTGATGATATGCCAGCAAGCATGTTTCGCAATTGGGATCAGGCTTTATCTCAATATCTCAAACCCTTGAAGGGTATACAGAGCTTCCAATTTTTCCGATTCACTAAGGCAGCTCCAGGGGTAGTTGAAGCACATAAACAACCTGATCAACTATGGGTCAGATTTGACCTTTGTAAAAAGGACTTCTCTCTGGACTCATTTCTAACTATTTCACTACAAGCTATTCCTGATATAGGTTTAAATGAGGAGAAGCGACATGATCTGTAGCATAAGTACTCAAAATATGTTTCTTCTGAATACTAATCTCAGTGGCATTATTCAAAGCGAACAGTAATACTAATCTCCACAGTTAGGGATAAGAAAAGCTTATATGTACAATGTGCAAAGAAGTCAAAGACTCAGCAAGCTGATACAACACTGGGTAGTGGAAACAATGGAGAAAGCAGCACTAGTAAGCTTACCTTCCCAGGACTGTACTTTATACTATGTAATTAGAGAAATTATTCACTAATCAATGATCAGTTGTACAGGAAGCTAGTGGAGACAGGAGATATACCAGGACACAGATCATGAGCATGGTACAAGTAGTCTAAAGCATACAATATCAGATACTGGATCAATAAAGCGACGTGGTTGGGGACGCTCTCCAGGCTCTACAAATAAGAAGAGGAAAGGTAATTGAGACTTGTCAACTAGAGAGATACTAAGTGTATTACTTGTCTACAAAGATGTAATTTTTAATGATAATTTTTAATTACAATATTCCTTATTTTTTTTATAATAGGCCTGTATTACCATAAATTCTAAGTTTTTTAAACTTAGTTTAAGTGAAATTCAACCATTAGTTGTACTGTTATTATAAAATTTAGAAATTTAATTGTTTTTCTTGTTTTTCTCAAGATTCACTTGGTTGCTATGCAAACTTTAAACCTCAATAACTCCACACTCTTTAAAATACAACAGTACATTTTTCGCATTATAACACTCATATGCATCGTCTTTTATTCTTGCATTCAGAGGAGTGCTTTCTTACAGCTGAGGCAATTGATAAAATTATTTGTACAGAGCTTCCGGATCCAGAAACGGATCCAAATGGCGAACTATTAGCACTTATAAAAACTACTATGATACATGGGCCATGTGGATGGAAGAAGCCACAAGCACCTTGCATGGTAAGTAGTGGCACAGGATTAAGTGTAAAATGTTCAAAGTGATTTCCAAAAGAATTTCAGGAAGAAATAATTGCTTAAGATGATGGTTATCCTATTTATCAGTAGCGAAATAATGGCCAAACCTTTGATATACCTATACAGATCAATGGCGCTCCAGCATCCTTCCTGTTTGACAATCATTAGATTTTTCCATAAAATCCCTATCTAACATAGAAATTTAAAGCACACATCAATGTGGAAGTTTGTGCATTAGTGCATGCGGTAAAGTATATTCATAAATATAGATATAAAGGTTCTGATTGGACAACATTACAGGCTGCAGCTGAATAAGATGAAATTCAAAGATATTTACAAGGACGTTATATTGGACCAACAGAGGCAGTATGGTGATTATTTGAATATGTGATATATGAAGAATTACCAACAGTGAAACACCTTGCAGTACATGTTCCAGGTGAACAACCGGTATACTTTCCTGAAAATGCAAGTACTAATCAACTTCAAGCTCGCATAGACTCAGCAATAACTACATTGATGGCTTTTTTTGAATATAACATTTTGCACGAAGATGACAGACATTATCTCTATTAAGATTTTCCTACCAGCTTTGTATTTCAAGAAAAGCAACATGTTTGGATGCCAAGGAAGCGAGGAATAGCTATCGGCCACATGTATCATTGCAATCCATTTATGGGTGAAAAATACTATCTGCCTTTATTACTTACAATTGTTCCAGCTGCACAAGGTTTTGAGCACTTGGGAACAGTTAGAGGGATTACTTATACAATATTTCGTAAAGTATATTCTGCACTAGAACTCTTAGAAGAGGATCAGGAATAGGTTACATGCTTTCAGAAAGCGGTTACTTTTACAATGTGTAAGAGTTCACACACACTATTTACTACCACTTTACTTTTTGGATCAATATGCAAATAATTAGAATTATGGGATAGATTCAAGATACCTATTTGTGATGATCTCAAATACTGACTAGAGCAGCAAAATCTTTTACACCTCGGTGCAAGCATACCGGATGCATATATTGACTATGGTCTATATCTAATATCTCAAATACTTGCAGATTCAAATAAAACCTTAATAGAGTTTCAAATACCTTCTCCAATAATAGCTTGGGATCAGGATAATGGTAATTCACTATTGTCTGAGGAATATGATTATAATACGGAATTACAGCGAGTGCTATTTAATACTTTTCTTGTACAGATGAATATTCAACAAAGAAATTGTTTTAATACAATAATAGCTGGACTTGACCACCCCAATATGGCGCAATTCTTTCTGCAATGTTCTGCTGAAACTGGCAAAACATTTCTCTATCATACACTTTGCAGTTATATTCATCAACAGGAAAAAATTGTTCTTTGTGTTGCTTCTTCTGGTATTGCTGTATAGTTACTTCCTCGTAGTAGGACCTCACTTTCCTGCTTTAAGATTCCTTTGCATCTTAATGAATTCTCAATCTGTTCAATAAGCAGCAATAGTCAACTTGCAGAAGTAAGCAGATCAACTACATTAATAATATGGGATGAAGTTCCGATGCAGCATAAATATTGCTTTGAGGCAGTCAATTGCACCTTGAATGATATTTGTCATGCAAATGATAATGATTTGTTTGGCAATATTCCCATAGTTTTTGGAGGAGACTTTGCATAAAGATTACCAGTTGTACCACGTGGTAATAGAGCTGCAATCATTCGTGCATGTATTTAGCAGTTATTTCTTTGGCCGAAGTTTAAGCTACTATATCTTATACAAAATAAGTGTGTTATTAGTAGCAGTGCTAATATAGAATTTGCGCAATTTCTTTCCGCAATGTCTTATTTACTAGTCCTTCGTGGAATGATTGAACTTCCTCATGGAATTGAATCATTTTGTACTATGCAACAATTTTGTCAAATTATTTTTCCAACTAACCTTTTAGAAGCATTATGCAATGATTATACACTTTTGAGTAATTGTACAATTCTTGCATTTCGCAAGGATACGATTACTAAATTCAATTAGGAACTAATTTCACAGTTTTCAGGACAAGCAGATTATTTTGATACAGTTAATAGTGCAGATATAAATGATACTACATCCGAAACTGAAGAGTTACTTATGGAGTATTTACAGAGTATCAATCATACTTCACTGCCCCCTTCGAGACTTATACTTAAACTTGCCGCATTCGAGATAGCAGCCAAGCGCTGAATACTCGAGTCA
>NW_003299108.1:398605-402038 GCF_000151645.1 Tuber melanosporum
AACTGCTGGACGTGGGATACACGGTTGATGTTTAGCCCTTGGCCATGGTTAACTCTATGTTGCACTAAGTCGTTTTACTAGCCTGAATGGACTAAAGGTTTTACTTGCCCCAACTGCTTCTGCAATAACCGATAATGTTGTGTATTTAGAGGTACTACTTTCTCCTTCTTAGTATTAGTTATATTATCTTATATGTACCTTATATCGTACTATATATCTCTTAGTATTTATATTATCTTTTTGTATTAGTTATTTCTATATATCAATATTATTTCTACTATATTCTATCTTTGCACTCTTCACTTTTCTATTTATTATAATACCATTTTGCCTGAAGTGGATTATATTTTACATATTCTTAAATATTTCTATATTCATATTTCTTATATACCGTACTATATATCTCTTAGTATTTATATTATCTTTTTGCATTAGTTATTTCTATATATTAATATTATTTCTATCATATTCTGTCTTTACATCCTTCTTCTTTCTATTTTATTATTATAATACTATTTTGCACTGAGTGAAATACCTTTTGCACATCCTTAAATATTCTTATATTAATATTTCTTAGAATGCAGAATCTTAATTAGATAATATTAAAAATATTAAGTTAAAGGCTTCAAAAAGTGCCAGTGTACAGAAAAGTATGCAGTGCAAAGAAATAATATGTAGTGAAAAGAAAAAATATATAGTGTAATCAAAAAAGCTTCTCAATAATCAAATCCCTCACAATTCCAGCCACTCCCACCACTCCATCCATCATTGTATCCCAATGTTTTCTAAACTCTGTCTCTCTTCCTCCTCTCCTTATACGTGCAACCTTGATAGGTGGTGGTACAAAGTTGTCATCTGGGTCTGCAATGATCTCAAGAGAAGGAGAGCGCTTTCTCTTGCCTGTCAATAAGTGTAAAGTATTAGCATAGTCATGTAAAAGATATTAGATACACTTACTCTTCCCTGCAAGAAATGAACAATGTTTACCATTACAATTGTAGTAGTAGTTGGTGCATGACTTAGTAAACTCCCCTGGTACAGTTACACACTCTGCAAAAGGTCCTCCACTCTGCTCACAATATTTGCACATATCCACCTCTACAATCCCCCTGGTGTATCCCAATATTGCCTCATGATTTGCTATTCTTGACCATGACAAGTCTTGGGCAGTTTTCCCCTCTCTTAGCTCCACATCTCTGATTATTTGCATATACCTAACCCTAGAAAATGCGGCACTACTCTTATTAGGGGTCTTTTCTGCCACATCCAAAAGGGAAGGACCTCTGGTAGGACTAGGGGGGGTATCTTGGGTGGGGGAAAAGATCTGTGTAATCTGGACAGGTGTAGTAGGAGCAGGTGTTGCAGGGGGAGAAATGACAGGAGCAGAGGTGGCTGGGGTAGAGGCTGCAGTAGAACTACTAGAACTAGCCATAATAGGAAATTTTAGAAAAAATAAGCGAAACTGTAACAGTGAGAGTAATGAGAATTGTAGGAAAGTAATAGGCAAAAGGAGGGATAATTATATCAAATAGGACAAAAGAAATTATTTTAGAGATAGTGAAAAAAATGCGAAATCTTAAGATATAAAAATAAAGAGAGCATTGTGCAATAAAGAGAGGATTTTTCAATAGTCAAGAAATAAGAAAATACTGAAGTGGTAATAAAAAGCGAAATTCTATGGTTAAAAGCTCTCTTTATATATTTTTTACCAGTCTGTGTTGATTTCTTAGCATTGGTAAGGATTAGGTTATTGTTTACACTCTATAGATACTTGCACAGTTACTTGCACTGCTGCGTGCACAGTGTTCTTCTCACACAGCAATGTGCACATATAATCACACCACCACGGTCAACATTGGCCCAGCCACCCTCGTGGTCTCGGGGGCCTTTTGCTAGTCATATTGTACTCGAGCACTAGTACAGTACCGGTACTCTGAAAGACCTGACCGGCTGGCTAACTGGCTGGTTGCGCGACCCTCTCGCGGTTACGGCATTCATGGGAACCGAGTTTCAGTATGCTCCTTACACTTCGCAGAGTACCTGTACCAACCAGTAATGTATTTCACCCGGTAATGGGTCACCTTCCAGTGATGGGTCAATTTTTCGATGCCACAAATTTTAACAAAAATTGTCAAATTTCATTAAAATTCAAATTACAATCTGCTATTAGACTAGTGAAGTGTGTAGTTAACTTACAAAAAAAACAAATCAGTGTTTTCTAATAAGTAATTAAAGTAAGTGATATTTTATGATTAATGCAGAATTTGGGATAAAGTCAGACTATTACTTGTGAAAAATATTTATTCTTAGATGAGATAGTCGTCCTAGTGATTTAGAAAATCCTCTGGAAATTTGAAAAGGTTAGAGCAATTTTTGAGGTTGCGTAATAGTTTGGAAAATATGGTATATTTATTACAAAGTAGAGTATATATCTACTGAATATATATTCCTTCAGAAATCTGATTTCAAGAGAAATTAAGGAAAGATCACTATGAAATGAATAGTTTAGTATCTAGAAATGTCTTTAAAAAGCATTCAATATAAATTAAATAATGATTCTTCACTTTTAATTATGCTTTAAATTAAACACTATTTTATGTAAAATTATAAGAATAGTGATGTTCAGTGCATATTAAATAGATATTTAAATGTGGATTCCTAGATATAAATGCAAGTACAGAGTAATCAGAAAAGGTTTAAGTATTTTTTAAAGTCAAAGTAATATAAATATATTTTTTATATTATTTTTTTCTTATTTATTATTATCTGTATAGATATTAGTAGTAATGTAAAGACATATTGTATAACTAATATGTCTCACCAATAGGCTTTCTTGATATATTTACTATCCAGTTCTTACTACTTTCCTATATTAGTTCTTAAAAATATTAAATATTATTGTATTTACTTGACTATGGTTATATTATCTTAATTGTAATCTACTTTTCTTAAATTCTCAAATGACTCTTAAGTTTTTTACATTCTTCTAATAGGAAATATAATTGGTTAAGCCTTTTTCAATCTATAATTCTGGTATCTTTATTTTCTACATATTATCTACTATAGTTTAATATTATTCAACTAAGTAAATCAATTTCTGGAATTTATCCTACATCAGCAAAAATGTACCCTGTATTTAATGTGTTACCCTTGTACCTGGATGAAAGCAAAGTCACTACAACATTCCTAGCCTCTTGTGTACCAAGGTAGTGGTTGCAATGTACACTTACATCTAGGTAATATGCAATTGCCTCTGCATACTTCTTGTCATTCTGACATGATATCACATATCTTACATGACTGACCAACGCCAAGGTAATTCTCTTTGCCTAACAGCAGCTCTCTCTGGAAAGATGGATCCCAAGGTTATGATCATAGCGGAATAAATTCTTCAAGGAACAAATGTAATAAAATCCCAATGTCTCAGCAATAG
>NW_003299108.1:402188-477488 GCF_000151645.1 Tuber melanosporum
TAGGAAGCCAGAGCGCAGAGCGCACAGACCGACAGGAATCACCTGATGCCTTCTATTCACTTCATTTTTGAAAAATTAACACTTTCCGCACTAATTTCTACCTCTCACTTAGGCTTTATCTATGAGCGAACTCTTCCCAATATAAACCCACAGCCCCATAGCTATGAGTCAAACCTCTGGCAAGATCTCAAGGGCCAGCACATTCTTCTCTTTCTCACCCAACCAACAGTATATCTCTCACTCTAGTACCACCACACAACTCGTACAGCCATGTCCCTTTACTAAAGAAGGAGTCCATTAACTCTGTTGTCCTTAGTCAGTGGCCTCTCTCGACAGCACTCTTTACTACACACACCAGTACTATGAGACCACTGGAAGGTTCCTAGAACTCGACATTGCTGTCCACCCACTTTTAGATGCCTCCAACCTTACCAACCTATTCTTTGCAGAGCAGGTTCTGATCTCTCTTGTCTGTACAGCACTACACAACCTACAGGTAGTTAACCAAAGGCTTGCTAAACTTTAAGCAACCCATTTCTCCATCCCCTCACCCTCACATGCTGGTCTCGAGTCATCATTGAAAGACCTAACTAGTATAGTGTCTGCACACTCCGCTTCTCACCTAGCAGTTATTACTGTTGTTCCTTGTGCTAACCCTCTCCCTACCAGACAACCTTCTGCTGCTCCACACAGGTAAGAGGACTACTTCACCTTACAGCTCACATTAATGCCGATTGGCTCCGCCTTCACAAGGCTACCATTATTTGTTATAGCAATCCTGCCACCTATGCTGTTCGCTTCCCCAACTCATTTGCAGCTATGTCTTGGAAGGAAGGAGTATACAATAGCTATGAATTTATCTCAATCTCTGCTAGGGTCTCCAGTCCTTGACAGGCCTCCTTTTCACCAACACCTATACCCAGCCAGCTATAGCTTCCTCCCATAGTCTATACTTTAGAGAGAAGGTTAAGAATAGTGTCTTACCAGCCTCAGTTACAGAGCCCACTAGGGAGGTACTGCATAGAATGCCTACTCATATGCCACTTACTGACCATTATTTCTTTGCCTTCAGCTGTGAACCCTGCTCCTACGAGGATGCCATCCAGATAGCCTCTATTGCCCCTAATGTTACCGCCTCTGTCTCACTAGAGTCCAACTGCTCTTACCCACTCATGTTTACTGCTATAGTCAATGCTTATAGTGCACTCATCTTATGGGCAAAAGATTTGCACACTCCTGCTACCATCAATTCTCTCTACTCTGAAGTATTGACACCTAAAATTAAACAGGCCTTCCCTATCAGGGATAATCCATACCTGCTCTTCTGTCCTATCTCCAACCTGGTACAACTAGCAATCTATAATTTGCCTCTTGCCTTGCTGCCTGATGAACAGCCTGAGACAGAATCAGAACTTGCTGGTAGTATCAAGAATGCTGCTAATATAGTCTCTTTTTTCAGCTTGTTTCCTAAAACCTGATACTGAGATTCATGGCACCAAGACCACCACTGAGGTGGTGGTCATGGTAGCTCCCGCTGGAATTACTAGGATGGGTAAATGCAACAACCTCTACTCCCAGTCCTGCAAGATTTCTCTGACCCACTCCCATACCAGCTCGACTCAGTGCTACAAGTCCTAGCAGTTAGACCACTCCATGCTAATGTGTAAGTAGAACCACATCACCTGGCTCTTCTGTTCTGGCTCCCATACGCGCTCTGTACATTAATACCTCAATTTTATCTACTTCAAAAATACTAATTTGAAGGCCCCTCCTACATGCTGCCCCACCTCTCTATTGAAGTGCCCAAACTACGAGGGCCCACATACTGCTACAGACTACATGCACCATCAGGGGCCTCTTCCTCCCTGACAAGAAGGCGTCCACACCGGCTTGAGTGCTAGTAACCGGATGAATACCACTCCGGACACTCACACGGTACCTACCACGGTGATACTGTAACTGACTGAC
Organism: Tuber melanosporum; assembly: GCF_000151645.1. Taxonomy (NCBI): domain Eukaryota; kingdom Fungi; phylum Ascomycota; class Pezizomycetes; order Pezizales; family Tuberaceae; genus Tuber; species Tuber melanosporum. The sequence continues at coordinate 404,157 of NW_003299108.1, forward strand.
ACCTCCGAGTTCTTGACACTATACGCCCTTCATGTTCCTACCTTTTTAGCCCTCATTCCAGAAGGTTAATTACCTAACTCCTCAGAGTAGATGATGACATACTTCCTTCTTCTCTTGCTTTATGCAATTAGTGAGTAAGTGTAACCAGGCACCCTCACCTCCCTCCTGAAGCTCAACTTCACACTCGCTTAAAAAACCTTTCATTATACAATATAACTATTTTGGAAGCTGTAATGTTTTCTTTCCTTGTTGAATTATTTCGAGACTTTGCGGGACTTTCCTATAGTAGTTTTGATTCAAGATCCTCTTGTCTACAACAGTTACCTGTTTGCTGTTGAAGGCTAGCAGGCTTTTGCTTCTCTTTTTACTTGTAGTACTCGGCCTTGAATTGCTGCATATACCTTTCTTGATTTTATAAATATTTTTTCATTACTCCCTTGATTTTTTAATATGACTGATTTGATGGCAGTTGATATTTTCTCCACTGCTGTTTTGTTTGATTCTGCCTTTACTAGATTCAGAATTTACAATGCCTACTCAACTAATAGTATTGTATGTAGACAAAATTAATCTCCATTCAACAGAGGAAAATCTTGGGTAATGACAACCATACTTATCCACCAATCCACTATCATGAAAACTAAAAAAAAATTTAAAAGATGTAAATACATAGTGGAAATTAATATTTAATATACCATCTATCAGCCTTAATAATTGCCTCTAATTCCCTAACCTATAAGTCATCTCCTAAAAGGCAAGTGAGTCTTAGTATTGTCAATGATAAAAAATACCTCTTCTTCTTCAGTCTTTTTTCTGATATTCTCCTATATCTTTAGAAAGTCATGATAATCATAAACATCAATAATTGACTTTCCAGTAACTCCATACCTAGCAGAAGAAGGATCAGGAAAAATAGGCAAAAAAAGACTATGAGTTTGACTATAAAATCAACCACTCATTATCTGGCTAATCCCTCTCTCCCCTCTCCTAGCCTTAGGTTCAACATAATACTTATTCTATTTCTCATATTAGTATGTGAAAACTCATTTTCTCCTCTTTCATTCTCTCCTTTTCACAGCTATCTCACCACTCCATGTTGCCTTCCTTCTCCACATCTCCTTTGTCCAATACCTATCAGCTAATGTCTATTCCAACCTCTCTTGAGCTAGATTCTCATTTAAATTAACTCTCTCTTGTGCCATCCACCTTCTAAGATGCTTTTTTTCAAATCTTTTCCTTACTATCCTACTAGAAACATTTGGAGTAACTTGCTCAGCAATGTCAGAATAGGTAGTATGGCGATTGTTAATAGCTTTCTCTACTATAGCATTTTATATGTGACTTGGTAGTTTTAGAATCTCTTCCTCTACTTTTATTCTCCTTGTCCTCTTGATGTCCCTTTGTAATTATATCTCTGACGGTAGTGTAGGGGATATTAAGGTCGCAGGAAATTTGCTGATATCTCATATAAGACCCATGTAACTTGAGAATCCTCCACCTGGTAAACTTAGAGACATGTGTGGAGGGAATAGGTCTTTTGGCATGACTGTGAAGATTAGGAGATATAGTTTATTGAAAAAAAGAATTAAGCAGAATGGTTACTTCTTGGTTGACTTAGAGCAATTTTATTAGGTACTGTTGAGAGTATGAGGTGATGAAGAGGGGTGAGTTGCTACAGATTGTTGAATCGTGGCTAATTTTGTTAACACACAATACCTCTTAACTTATTAGGACTATGTTACTCTCTTCATTGTTTCTAGACTATGACAACCTGTGCCTTACTCCCAGGGACGTTAACATCCACTATACTATTTCATACCCTCTTTGCTCTTTCTCCTCCAATGAGTACCCTATCCCTGCTCTATACTTTGACAAGGTTGATAAGCTAGGGTACTACTACTACAATATGCAAAGTGTCAATACCTCCTATCCCTTTGATGTAACATCTAAGCCAGGGGTCCTCAACCTCTCCTTCACTAACATTCTCCATGCTCCCTACTATTTGGGCTAGTCTACTGACATTTCCACTACTAGATCCCACCACCTTCAAATATCAGTCTGCCTGTGTACCTCATTGTATGAGATGGCAGACCTACATCAAAATTAGGATCTGTTAGGTGGAGACAATCTGATAGACTTCAGAATTGTCTAGGCCAATCAAAATTTATTTCTGTAGATGAAGATTATCTAGGAAGGCTCAGGTTTACTCTTTTTATTTATTACTAATAAGAGTGAAGTAAATTCGGTAAAGGAAAATAGAATTGTAAAAATATGATTATATTGTTAAGGTCTCTTCTCCCTTGCTTGATGATGTCTGAAGCTTGGGAGGCACTTTGATATTTATATTCCATATCTGAGTGTTCACGGACTACATCTATCTATCATACTACTATGTACCTTTCTGATTATAACTTGTAATATTGGGTATTCTTGAAAGGTGTGAACACCTGGAGATCCTGAAAATCACTACACCTTTTTTGCTCATTATGACATAACTAACTTGGAACCAGACTGTTCCCAATAGTAGTTATCTGATCTTTAGGGTCTTTAGACTTGTGGCCTAGTTCTTAGGTTGAACTGAGTTGGCCCCAGTTGTCTTCTTTATTAATAAAATGATCAGTTTCATCTGCGGGTTGTATCTGCGAAGGTAGTCATAATCACAACCCATTTTTGGTTGCCTGACTTTAAATTTCCATAACCTCTTATCCAATAGATAAATGTCTTCTGGATGACTTCCTACTAATTCGCAGAAAGCGATTCTACCAGATTGACAATTACTCCCTTGGTCGGCAATCCTTGGTTGCTTTGGGTAACAGGATTTCAATCACTGTTGTAGTATGGGAGATTGTCTTCGTAACTACAAGGTATTCTGAAACCTGCTTGCAATATTCCCTGAAGTCTAATAACTTCTATAGTAGTATTTCTCACAGTTCTAGACTCTTCTAGATATTTTAGAGTAGGTGTGAATGTATTGGTCTCTTGCTGAGATCCTTTACCATTCGAGACCATCTCTTTGTGTGTAAATGTCCCGTTACCTATGGCATATGCCAAATGGATAACATCTTTGAAGACTAGTATTGTTCTGAGTGGTTGACGGATCTACTCTGTTCTACTTCTCAGACCTAGCCGAAGGTTCTTTCTCATATATCCTGCGAGCAGGTTCCGGTCAGATGGATGGCCGCGATGTATACAATATTCTTCCGACACCTTCAATTCTGTGGTATTATAGTCACAGGACCCAACTGAGATTGATATGTATGATGACGAGTGGGCCCTGTAAGGGAGCTAGAGGGGGGTGTTGAAGACCAGAGATTCCAATTTCAAGTTGAGTTACTCTACTTAGGGTGACTCCTGGGTATCCGATCTCGGTATTTCTAACAGGAGCTTTCTCCTCTTAGGCTTTACTCCGAATGCCATTTTTTGGTATGTGATAAAATAATAAAAAATTAAAAACAATAGGTTTCAAACATTAGCTCCTTTAGGACCCAATGAGAGTAGGGTGAAAAACCTTCCACTTTTGCTTGGCTATGGCAGGCAAACCTTTTCTTCATTGTCCCTCCTCTGCCCACTGTGGTATTCGCGGATTCTTACTGTGGAACACTTCCACCATTTTCTTTGCATTATCCATACCTGTATCATGTTCTCCTACGTTATCATCCTTGGAACAATCTTGCTATTTAACAAAGTACCGTTGCTCGCGTACCTCCTGGCAGTGACCGCGTACTAGTTTTCAGTAAGAGCGTGTCTTGCTCCGTACTATTTTCTCTATTTCCCAATGTAAGTCGCCCTCGATATTCTCAGGTTCTCACGGAGGTTGTTCTTGATTGGCACATTCCGACTTCCTGTAAAGCTCTAACAGAGATACATGGAATGCTGGATGTATGTTCCATTGATCTGAGATGTTGAGCTTGCAGGCACCATTTCCTCTTTTCTCCAAAATTACGAATAGTTTTTATAATTTTGGACTGAGTTTCTTTGACATCTGACATGTACCAATATTTCTTGCATTTAACCTTACTTTATCACCGATTTTGAAGTCTGGTTATTGCTTGGCCTTCCTATCATAGTATTTGGCCATGGCTTCTCTTGTCTGATAAAGTGACTGCCTCGCTTGTTTGTGGATTGTCTTTATCCAGTTTGTGTAAAATGAAGCTTCTGGATTTTGTAACTCGCATTCCTTCATCCATTCTGTTTGTGGATAACACCCCTGTTTGCGTGGAAAGGGGTCATTCCATGTGCTTTAGTTGCTGAGTTATTGTAGGCATGTTCAGCTAGAGGTAGTAATTGGTACCAGTCATCTTGGTAGTAGTTGATGAAACTTTACAAGCAACCTTCCAGTACTTGGTTGGTTGGCTCCGTTTGTCCATCCATCTGTGGGTGGTACGCCATAGACATCCTCCTATTTATGCTTAAGGTTTTACACAAGGATTCACAAAATTCTCCAGCAAACTTCAAGTCCATGTCTGAGACAATTTCTGTTGGTAAGCCATGTAGCTTCCAGATTTCATTTATAAAGGCTGTAGCTATATCCTTTGCCACGGTGGTCCCTTCTAATCTAACAAAATGGGCCATTTTTGAAAACCATTTATCTACTACTATAATTTGGGTACAACCTTGACTTTGGGGTAACTGCGTAATAAAATCAATGGAAATTGATGTCCAAGCTGCATTGGGTATTGACAGTAGTTGTAGTAGACCACATTTCATGTGTTGTGGGGATTTGGTGTGTTGATAATCATTAGATGACCGTACGTAATCGTTTACTCAATCTGCTAGGCCTTTCCAATAGAAATCCCTCATAATCATTTCAAGGTTTTTTCTTGTCAGAAGTGTCCTACTATCATGGCGTCGTGATAAGCTTCTACTATTGTTGTATAAAGATCCTAGTTTTTTGGTATAAATAGTCTTTGCTTATAGTAAAGCAACTTGTCAGACAAGGTCTAGTCTTTTGGAAAAGGTTTGCTATTGTCTCGTACTTTCTCTAACTCATTTTTTCTTTTAAGCCATTCTTTATATCCAGGGATGGACTTTTGGATTTTCTCCAAGAATTCTGGATTGAATTTCTTCAATTCCTTACGGGCTAGTATAGTACTAGTCATAAGCATCTGTATAGGTATTTTGGCAGTATTATATGAGTGTATATTCTGGTCTATTAATGCATGTAATCAGCTGACTAATGGTTTCAATTTCTTGATAGCAATAGCCCTGGTTGCAATGTCTATGCTGCGGAATCCTGACATGCCTCTTTCGATATCTTCTAGGTTGTCTATTTCTATTGTATCAGCAGTGTTAATTTTTTCTACCATGAACAGGGCGATTTGATCGCCAGCTTTGATGAGACAATCCATGTCTCGATAGTTCAATAGTACTACTGTCAGTTCTCCGGTATAATCTGTGTCGATTAAACCAGTACTGGTAGAGATATGGCTTTTAACCGCTAATTCACTTTTTGGGGTAATTTTCCCATAGGTTCTGACTAGTAGCCCTATTGTTATACCAGTTCCAACAATTAACTGTTCCTATGCTGGGATTATAACTTCCTACATAGCGTATAGATCGTGGCCTGCTGCCATCCTTGATCCTTTAGTTGGTAACCTTGCTCTTGTGTATAACCGTTTTACTCGAATCATGGCGCCCTAGTTCCAACTTGCTGTTTCCTGTATTTCATCTGTGATTACCTCCTTTCTTGTGCCGCTCGTTATTAGGCATATTTGAATTTCACCTTCTACAGTTCTTATTACTGAACTGACTTGAAAATGCTTTGGTTTCAATATTGCTTGTTCGCGATGTGCAGCTCCCTACTCAGAATGGTACTCCGACCATGGACTGAGTGTATCAGGTTTGCCACCTCTTGTGCCTAGATGATAGACAATTTTGAAGTTGTAATCTACTAACTTCTGCACTCAATGGATCTGGTGCCCGCTCCAGACCTTCGAGCTGAGGAAATATTGGAGGTTTTGGTAATCAGTGTACACAGTTCTTAGTTGTTGAGTTCCAACCAGGTATTGTCCTGATTCTTTGAATCCTTCCAATATTGCTAGGAGCTCTTCGTGGTGAATCTCGTAATTTCATTTGGCAGAATTTAGTTTCCGGGAGTGAAAAGCTACAGGATGTGGTTTTTTCTCCACCAATTGGGATAGGATGCAGCATAAAGTAAAGACACTAGTATAGGTTTCCACCTCCATTTCTCTTTCCAGGAAGAAATAGTGTAAAATTGGGGCCGAAGTAAACCTTCTCTTAAGCTCCTGAAAGGCCTTTTCCTGTTCCAGGCCTCACTAGAACCTTTTTGGATCATCCTTCAATGTTTCTGTAATTGGAGTGCAAACCTTGGAGAAGTTTTCTATAAAAGGCCAGTAGAAGTTCGCAAATCCTTAGAATATTTGAACTTTTTTAACAGATGTAGGTGATTTCCAGTTTAATATGAATCCACCCTTTCAAGTACTCATAGATACCCAATCGATGGCTATCATATAGCCAAAGAATTCCACTTCTTTGACGTAGAAGAATAATTTTTTTATTGAAATCGCGAGCTGAAAATCCGCCAATCTCTGTAACACTTTTGTTACTAGCTCGATATGTTCTTTCTCATTTTTGGAATTGATGAGGATGTTGCCTAAACAATATACAAGTCCTTGGTCCAAAAATTCCCACAGGACCTCATTCATCATATCCTGAAATATAGCTAGAGCATTAGCCAATCCGAAAGGCATTACTTTGTATTTATAATGTCTGTATCGTGAATGGAAAGCTGTTTTCTGTTCATCTCCTTTCTTGATTCTGATGAGGTTGTAACTATCTTTCAAATCAATTTTGGAAAAGATGCTAGCTCCTGCTCCACAATGATGTAATTGTGACATTAGTAGTAGAGAATACTTATTTAATATAGTTGTCTTATTTAGATTTCCATAGTCCACTACTAGTCATAGTCTTCTGTCTGCCTTTGGTGTAAAGCGGATCGGAGCACCAAAAGGTGATTGACTTCTAGTGATCTTTCCATGTCCTAATATATTGTCAATATATTCCCATAACAACTTAAGTTGTTTATCAGATAGAGGATAAATGGGTCTCTAAGAAGGTCTCGCTCCTTTTACTAATTTAACTTCATGATTAAAGGTTCTCCTACATGCCAGTTTTGCCGCTGTTTGTCAGAGAAATAGTTTCTTGAACTTCCAGTAGTGCCTTAGGAGGGAATTGAAGTTGATCTTGTTATGATCTTCTATATTTATAATTCTTCCTACTTGGATCGCATTTTTATCCCAAACAACTGTCCCATCGTATTCAAACATATCTGCAATTCTTTCGTCTTCCTCTTCCATACAAGATATACATTTGGGATCTCTAAAGTTCCATTTTGTATATTCCCCAATGTTTGATAAAGGGTATTCTGAATGCCACCATCGGCAGGAGATTATCATCCCATAATCTCCTGCTGTTGCGATTTTGCATGCAACTAGGGACATGTGTTTGTTATATCCTATTTCAAACTAAATAGGACTCATGTAAAACTTTCCTCCTAATGGAGCAGGTAGTCCATTAAAGCCTTGAATATTGACTAGATTCCATCTCTCTGTGAACGAATTTTAGTTCTTTAATGAGTTCTATGTTGATTAGGAACACATTAGATCCTGAATCTAATAATACTCATAATTTGTTGTGTTGATTATTTGGGTTTATAATATGGATGTAAGCATATCCCTCAGGACAGTTATAGCTTGTAGGTTTTAGTGCACTAAAAGCATGTTTCTTTGGGTAAGGGGTAAAATCATTGTTTTGTCGTTTCAACATGTATCCAGTTTTGATAATAACTGCGATGTTGGTTACTGTGCCTGTGCAGTTTCCACCACTTAGATCTCCTCAGACAAACTTGTTTCATTTTGGTATATTGGACAGCCTACTACTAGCGATCTTTACCCTCTGCTAAGGGGTTCCACTTTTTCTACCTCTGGAACCAATCTGGGGGGTCTCTGCAATCGTTCAGATCTCATGGAAACAAAAGCCGGGTGCGTAGAGCAGGTTGGCGGTCTCTTTGATAACCCTCCTGGGCTTATTATTCACACTTGTTTAACTATAGACAGTGTCCTCACTTTATCGGGTTCTGTTTGGTACCAGCGTGGCACTTAAGAAGCAGTAACTAAAGATAAGGTCTAGAGCTCTTGTACCTATTTCTCATCCTTCATCTTAGCCCTACTGTCGCTCACTCCAGTATACTTGGTGCTGGCTGTTTCCTGTCTAAGTTTTGGTCTTTATCAAATACCTTTTAGTTTCCAGGTTACGTGCCTGACTACCCTAGCGGACATGTACCAGGTCATTAGGGACAAGCTTACAAAACTCCCTTGTGAAGAATAGAGGCACTGCCAATGTGTACATTGTGCTTTATTGATCTCCTTGACCTTGTGGCATGAAGGATGCGTGTACTCCCACTCAGGTCATAATTGCGGGATAGATTCCTTCACATAACTGTCCCCTGTTGTGCTATTGATTTTGACTCCTAGAGAGTATGTCTCTTTTACACTACCGGAACACTATCATTGTCAGTACCAATAATATGACCTAGGTCATTTCTTCATCTTCACCTAGTTCTCAGAGCTTGCTGCTTCTTGGAACTTGGATGGTAGAGATCTTTCTGAGATGGTACACTGTAGTCACTATTCTAGACTCTTGTGTCTTGAATGGGTAGTCATCTACCCTTGTTCTAGACACTTGAATTTGTCCCCAGCAGGTTTTGTCCTCATGGTTTGTCTTTCTGCAATGAGTGCAACTGCCTTCCCACTTTCTTTTGTCAATTGTTGACTAGGAAATTCCTTCATGGGCCATTTTGAAGTTGGTATGTGTCAACTTCGTGGTCCTGCTAGATCTCTTTGCCAGTTTCACAGATTCTGGTTCCTGCTTCCTTTTTTTGGATGGACAATCTCCCTTTATAAAGGCTTTTTCCCTTTTTACCTTTAATTGATTCTTGTCTGCAGGCTTTTAGTCTGAGAATGGTTTTGCGGATTTTGACTTATCCTGGTCTAGGTGGTTCTGTTCTTGCTATCCCTCTTCATCTCTTTCTGCTTCCTAGGCTGATTTTTCCCATTCTTCATCCATATCATATTTGTTAAGGGAAAGTTGCCATCTAATTTTGAAGGACAACTTTCTATTACATGCCATACACCAGGCTGGTCCGATTAGTATGGTGTGGAGATTCAGATTATGCATGTTTCCCATAAATGTCTGAATGTCACTTTTATACTCGACTAATACTATGTCCCATATGACTTTACATCCTTCTTCAAGGTGGGCATACCGACTGGTAAATTCGTGTTTAAAGCGAGTCCATGAACAGAGTTCCGGATCTAGTTCCTCTCCTCGGAGGCCATCTATTGCACGCTGATACCATACTGCTATCGGGCTGACCTGATCCCCTTTTGTCTTCCCCAGGGCATAGATGATACATTCATGATCATCATCCCACATGCTGGGATTTCATTTGAAATAATCCACATATTAGGTTAACCAATAGTAGATGCTTTGACTGGTTTTTGCATCTAAAATAGAGGTGGGTCTGTAGGTCATTTAACTGTTTGGGCCAGTACTTCTGCAAGCACGTTGGCAGTTACATGTTGTTCTGGGGATAATCCTCTTTTGAATCTGGATAGTCCTCCTTCACACTATCCTCCATTTCCATCCTCATCCCCATCATCACTTTCATCATCCCCATTACCATCCGGTATTATAGGAGTTGGGGGTTCTCCTTCTCTCTGCTTCTCTCTATTTTGCGCAGAAATTTCCTTGGGTTCCTCCATTTCTGCAGCATTTTCCCATTCTTCTAGGACTGACTGCAACATAGCATGTCGACTACTTGGTTGTCTACTATCAAGTACTATAAGCTTTTTAAGCACTAGGGATAAGGTATCGGATATGTGTTCTTGATCCCTTTGAATGGTACAGGTAAAGTCACTATAGCGGTCTGTCTCTCTTTCTTTTCTGGAGGTCAGGTTTGATATCAAGTTTCAAATGGCTTGATTCTGTTAGGTCTGTTGTGCTCTAAACTTCTGAAAAGCTCGTTCTAAAGTAAAATCTCGTTTGAGAGCGTCTCACTACAGGTGGGCAGTTACCCCCTCATAATGCACTTGTCATGTATCTTGTACTGCCAATTCAGCACCTATTTCATGGTTAATCCTTTCTTGGATTTCTCAGACATTTGCTTTTACTACAGTAAACTGATGTAATATAATAGCTATATTATTGTCATGTATATCTTGTCCTTCCAGCAATCGTTGCTGTACCTCTATCTGCCCTCGCATGTTGGTGTGTGAGTCAGCTGAAAGAGGTTTGAAGGCAACGTTGGCAGTATCGATACTGGTTGAAATATCCTGCCGTATTTAACCGATGATTATTCCAACTCTGGTAGCAAGATTCGGTAGGTCAGCTGCATGTGTATTTAGACATAGTGTAGAGGGTCCTGAAACGGGAGATGGGGTTCAAGAGGATGGTAGAGTAATAAAGACTTTGCTTGCTAGTCCTTCTAATGGTTTTTGGAGAGCTGGAGGGGGGAGAGGAGGAACAACTCAGCATCATGGAGTGGTGATCTCCAGAGGTGTCCATTGGGTCCACTGGAGTAATCTGATTAGGAGGTTGTGACATCTCTTTTCTTCATTTACGAGCTTGTTTTTATGGATGCAAGCTGGAAAGTCCGTGTTTTAGAAAGTTTCTATTGCAGTAGGATATAGTGCAGGGCAGTTAGTATCCTGGCTACATCAAGTATTAGGTAGAGAGCCTGAGAGAGAGTTCGGATAATTTCCTAGTCTCCAAACTAGAGGTATAGCAGTAGAGAATTTACTCCTAATGGAACCTTCATCACTGGTATCCCAGTCAAGGAAAGGCTTCCAAATGAATTCTGGTCTGTGCCAGGTTTGGTATAGATTCTGAAATTGTTCTTCTGTGGGAACTAGGTCTGGGTTAGTATACTATGAAGGAGCTTCTTGTACCAGAAATTGTATTTCTGAAAGCTCTAATTGACTGGATATCACTTACCTAATTGACGGCAAGAGTACCTTTGTAGGTGGTTCGAAGATTGAATTGGTTCAGTATAGTTCTTCAAGGATATCTAGGCTGACTGTAACATTAATGACTTTACTGAAGGTGTGATTCGAACCCATGCACTCACAAAAGGATGCAAAGTGGTAACCAATTAGATCAAAGAGCCTTGGCAACAAGGAGATCTAACAAGATATGGTTAGGCGGAGAAAATCTAATAGATATTAGAACTATCTAGACCAATCAAAATTCGTTTCCTGTAGATAGAGATTGTCTAGGAAGGCTCGGGCTCACTGTTGTTATTTATGACTACTAAGAGCAAAGTCAGTTCAGTAAGGCAAAATAGAATCGTAAAAACAAGATTATATTATTAAGGTCTCTTCTCTATTACTTGATGATATCTAAAGCTTAAAACCATACTGTTTCCAATAGTAGTTATCTGAGCTTTAGAGTCTTTAGACTTGTAGCCTAGTTCTTAGGTTGAACTGAGTTCACCCCAGGTGTCTTCGTTATTGATGAAATGATCAGTTTCACCCATGGGGTGTATCTGTGAAGGTAGTCATAATCACAACCCATTTTTGTTCTCCAGACTTTAAATTTCCGTAACTCCTTACCCAATGGATAAATGTCTTCCAGAGGACTTCCTACTAATTCGCACAAAGCTATTCCACCGGATTGACCATTATTCTCTTGGTTGGCAACTCTTGGTTGCTTTGGGTAACAGGATTTCAATCACTGTTGCAGTATGGGAGATTGTCTTCATAACAACAAGGTATTCTGAAACCTCGTTGCAATATTCCGTGAAGTCTAATAACTTCTATAGTAGTATTTTCCGCAGTTCTAGACTCTTCTAGACATTGCAGGATGGGTGTGAATGTATTGGTCTCTTGCGGAGATCCTTTACCATTCAATACCATCTCTTTTTTGCATAAATGTCCCATTATCTACAGCTTATACCAAATGTATCACATCTATGGAGCCTAGTATTGTTCTGGGTAGTTGACAGATTTACTCTGTTCTACTTCTTGGACCTAGCTGAAGGTCCTTTCTCACATTTCCTGCGAACAGGTTCTGGTCGGACTGATGGCCGCAATGTATACAGTATTCTTCCGACACCTTCAATTCTGAGATATTATAGTCACAGGACACAACTGATATTGATATGTATGATGACATGCGGGCCCTGTAAGGGGGCAAGAGGGGGGTGATGGAGACCAGAGATTCCGATTCTGGGTAAAGTTACTCTACCTACGATGACTCATGTGTATCTGATCTCGGTATTCCTAACAGCATTGGACTGATTGAACTAGTCTATTAACCCTTCTCAAAGACTTCCCTTGCCACCCTCTAGGCCGCCACAGTATGGACCTGCAACTTGACAAGTGGCTAGAGTAACACTTACAATAGCTTACTACCCTGCTGCACCAACACGTGCTTCTGAAGAGGACTTCAACCAACTCTCAGCCCTGCAGAAATAGCAAGCTGTTAGACTTATGCAGGCTTTTTCATACCTTTTCAAGGGCATACTGACACTACCCTACCGTGTAATCCCGCTTTAAACTCAGTGACCATGGGAACAGATACTTTAAGGCAATTAAACCAGCAATGAGGCAGTACTCGAAGGACCTTTTAGCGATAGTTATGTCTTGTTCCATCTGGGGAGCCCAGATTACTGCCTGTAATGTTGAACCAGAAATATTTCCCGATCTCCCAGAGCCTTCCCCTTTTTCCAGCTCATCTCCATGCTCCTTAAACTAAATTCTTTCCACCAACGCCACCTCTCTTATGTACTGCCTTTCTGAACTGATATCCTAATATATTCTCTATCTCTCCTGAAGACATCACGAGGGACCTGTCCAAATCATCCAACACCTCTGCTCCTGGCCCTGACTTCATCGCATACTGGGTCTGGAAGAGAATCAACACACTCAACTATGCCCTCTAGGTTGAGCTCCTTAGCCCACTACTGGAATATGGCTACCACTGTTGGGCCCTCAAGAGGGCTAACATGATTGTCCTCCCATAGACTGCTAAGCTGGACTACTCCACCTCAGCCATCTTTTGAATAATGGTCGTGGTCGAGATAGTCTTGGAAATCCTGGAACAAATAGTGGCCACTGAGCAGGCACTGGTTACCAGGTTAGCAGGCCTAATCAATTCGCATTAGTATGGCTTATTAGTAGGCCTCTCTACCTTCAATATCTCGCCAGCCCCAGGCTAAGAGATTATGATGAAGCAGTCTCCTCTAAAAAGGGTCTCTTCCCTCTTCTGGAACATCAAGGGTGCCATTGACAACATCTCTTCTTCTTCTTTGGCCTTCAAGTTCAGCTCCAAGAATTATCCTCGTACCTGGTTTGCTGGGTTAGGTTATTTTTAACTGACTATCAGTACTGCGTGCTTTTCTAAGGTGCGCTAAAGGTCTTTTCTTATATTTCTGTTGGTACTACTCAGGGGTCCCCTGTTTCTCTATTCTTATTTTTGATCTACGTATCAGATTTGCATATTTCAATACCCAAAGGGGTTATTTTTTCTTCTGTTGATGATTGGTCTGTTAATGTTTACACTGGTTCTTATCAGAAGAATGTAACGGTCTTCAGCATGTTTTTTCTTTACTTTCTCCATAGGCAGCTAGGATTGGTATTACCTTTCCCGTCCCAAAGACTGAACTCATCTACTGGTGTACATTAAAAGACCATGACCTAGTCTGCAAGATCTTTATCTTGTCTAATGGTGCTCTCTTTTAATCCTCCATGGTTCAAAGGTGGCATGGCTATGAGTTTACCCCCACCCTGGAGATGACTATGAACTTTCTCATGGCCATTCCAGCACTTGCTTTGTCCAATTCCATTAGTTCACCAGGTGACAATATTCTGGTCTCATTCTTGTCATCTGTGGTTCAAATATTCCATTCGAGTTCTCTGACAACCTGACCATTTCACCTGCTAGGGTATGTTCAAAATTGTTTCACATGTTTGCCAATCGGCTTCCTTTTTTGATAGTCCATCTTGCAAACCATTCCGACATTGTGAATATTTGTTCAGAATTTACCCATGCTGCTCATTGCTGTTAGCAACAGTTTCTTAACAGGATAATATAGAGGGTTGCATTGTCAAATTCTGCCTTGTATTCCAGTAATCGACTTTCGTTCCAGTATTTGGAGAATGTCTGTTTCTCTTGCTGGTGTTTCTCTAACTTTCGTCTAGCTATTTCCTTGATGTTGGGGTCATTCAACTGATCGTATTAGGTGGCCTTGAATTCCACATAAGTGACCTATTCTTCTTGTTTCCTTCTGCCTTGAAAGAACAGGATCTATCGTCCTGTAAGTCCCCACAATTGTGATTCCAAATTGAGAATTGTGATCTCCTCTTGATGTTCTCCATCTTCTTTGACCGTAAAGTATCTTTCATATTGTATTAGAAATAGTTATAATTTGTCTTTAGCTCCTACTTTTGTATCTAGTTTCTTTCCTTTTAGCCATTAGACATTCTCTCTTCCTGTCATCGTATTTTGTGTTGTCACTAAGAATACCTGAAACTGCGTTTCAGTGATCCCTAGGATGTTGGTTCCTGGTGCCGGAGTGGCCAGAGCGGGTGGCCCAGGGACTGCAGATTAGGACATCCTTCTAGAGTGTAGAGGTCTTGCTGGTAAGCTATTAACATGTGATTCGTTTTCTTGATTTACTTGACTTACTGCTCGCGTGGGCTCTGCTGAAACATATTCTAGGGCATCGTTAAATACTACAAGATCAAGGTTTTGATCATTGATATCAATATCTTCTTTCACTTCTTGGTTGAAAAAAGCCACCTTATATCATTGAGTGTCATTCAAGGTGATACTTTGTAATGTAATAATCGCTCTTCAGATAATTAGTTTCTGGCGACAGGGAATGATACATCTCTTCTTCTTTCCTTCTTCTCCTACTATACCATAGCTCATAGGCCTTGTTAGGAATACCGGGATCAGATACCTAGGAGTTACTCTAAGTAGAGTGACCTCATCCAGAATTACAATCTCTGGTCTCCAACACCCCCCTCTTGCCCCCTTATGGGGTGCACATGACATCATACATATCAATCTCAGTTGCATCCTGTGACTATAATACCACAGAATTGAAGCTGTCAGAATAACACCATATACATCGCTGCCATCTATCTGACTGGATCCTGTTCACAGGGTACATGGGAGGGGACCTTTGGCTAGGTCCAAGAAGTGGAACAGAGTAAATCTGTCAACTGCTCAGAGAGTTACCAGGCTTCAAAGATGTGATATCAGTTGTATGAGCCATAAGTAACAAGACGTTTCTACACAAAGAGATGGTATTGAATGGTAAAGAATCTCAGCAAGAGACCAATACATTCACATCCACTCTACGATGTCTAGAAGAGTCTAGAACTCTGAGAAACACTACTATAGAAGTCATTAGACTTTACGGAGTGTTGCAACTAGGTTTCAGAAAATATTGTAGTTATGAGAACAACATCTAATACTACAATAGTGATTGAAGTCCTGTTACCCAGAGCAACCAAGGGTTGCCGACAGAGGGAGTATTTATCAATCCGGTAGAATAGCCTTCTGCGAATTAGTAGGAAGTCCTCCGGATGATATCTACCAGTTGGGTAAGGAGTTATAGAGGTTTGAAGATAGGCGAGCAAAAAAGTGTTGTCATTACGACTACCTTCGCAGATGCAACCCGCAGATGAAATTGATAATTTCATCAATTGCAAAGACAATTGGGGTCAACTTAGTTCAACTTAAGAACTAGGCCGCAAGGCTAAAGACTCCAAAGATTGGATAACTACAATTGGAAACAGTATAGTTCTGAGTGAGTTATATGGTTATTAGCAAAGAGGGTGTTGTGATATTCAGGGCCTCCGGGTATTTGCACCTTTCAAGAATACCTGATGAGGTGAGATATAATCAAAGAGGTACATAGTTGTATGACAAATAGATGTAGTCTGTGAACACTCAGACATGGAATATAAATATCGAAGTGCCTCCCAAGCTTTAGATATCACCAAGCAATAGAGAAGAGACATTAATAATATAATATAGTTTTACGATTCTATTTCACTTTGCTGAATTTACTTCACTGTTAGTAGTTATAAACGATACGAGCGAACCCAAACCTTCCTAGAAAATCTCCTTCTACAGAAATGAATCTTGATTGGCCTAGACAATTCTGATGTCTATCAGATTGTTTCCACCTAACAGGCCTATACCTACATTATATATAATACAAAACCCTTGTATTCTATCTGTAACACCTATTGTAAGCTTTCCTTAACTTTACATTTCATAAAGTCTTCTTCAGCCTAATAGTAATACAGGTTATGATAATTTTAATGAGTGTACAGCTGTTTTATATATGTAACAATATAAGTAATAAGTAGGAAAAGTACTTAGCACAAAGCATGAAGAGCTTATACTCTTCGGCCATACTGGCCTCCTTATATAGCGCTCTCCCCACCTATACTCATATAACCACTTGTGGTCACATGCCGGAACCTAAATTATAACTAACTAGTTATATAACCGAAGTGGCCACATGCATGAAACCCATGATCTCATAATGAGGTCACGTACTAAATACATATCACATGTACAAGGTATACCTGCAAGGCATACTTGCCAGGTGCAGGTCCCATGACTCATAATCGAGTGTTGTATGAAATGTAACAAATCATAATATAAATAAGTTATATGACTGAAGCCATCATATGTACCAATATAATAATGTACCTATGACTTAAAACTATAAGTCATTCCAAAATCCTTTCCTGGCTAAGCCACATTTGTGACACCTAATTAACTATGATTCTCGTAGTCACTTCCCTATTCATAAACTGGCTACCTTATATGTCAGATACGTATACATAATGTAGGCATAATAGACAGCATCCTAATGCGATATATCTACCACCTTTTAAGTCTTCTGAGTCTGAGCAGCTTTAAGTTCCTCTTAGTCCACTGTACCCCTAAGAGAATTACCTCCTGATATGATTTTATTTCTAGGACCATCAAGCCTACAGTGTCTTTCAAATAAGTATTGGTCTCTTATCTATCTTCTATGACCTCTGGAGCACATCAGCAGTAGTTATGGATTATTGTAATAACAATGTCCATTTACCTTTGGTGTATAGTCTGGATACCTTAGTTTGAAAACTAGTAACTCAATACACCTCCTACAGATATCTTCTATTTCACTTCTTAAAGGTACCTAGTAGTTCCCCCTTACATATTTTATGAACAGCCTCTAGTCAGACAGATGGTAGCTACATATATAGTGTTCTAAAGTAGGCTTCAATAAAGTAATGTTAGAGTCATGGGATACGATTCTTGAAAACTTGCTAGTGATATGCGGACCTCATAACAATGCTAGAGAATGGTGTTGATAATTCGTATAAATGAGGATCTGTACACTCCCATAACTCTAATACAAATGGCTGCAATTGATCTAACAAATAACACCCTCCAAATTCAAACTATGGAATATTCAAGAATTTATACTAGGCTAATCTCTTATTGAACTTGATTAGCTTTAAATGCTACTACAATATCCACCTACTATATTTTCTATGAAATCGATTCTGGTCCTCTCTCATACTCAGTTTTCCATACCACCTTCTTGTATTAGCTATTAATAAACTTATCACTTTCTACCAAACTATCTATGATATGTTGTATCAAAGTAGAATGTAATTAATAGTGAGTATAAATGATCCCGCTAGCCTGATGACTAGTCTAATTTATTTCCTTGATTTCAATTAATATAGAAGAAAAAGAGACTTTTGAGGATTGAAGTTTACAACATTGATAAAACTGGTTTTAGGAATTAGTATTGGATGAGCCTGGTGGAGTTTAACTCAGAAGCCTGATCATCAACCTACTCTTGCAAGCTCAAGTAATGGTAAATTGGTTACAATAATTACAACAATTAGCTTTGATATTATAGTACAAACATTTATAATTATTATACTTAGAGAAGTCTATAGAGAGAACTAGTACAGGAAAAACAATATACTGGGAATGATTTTAGTCAGAGTCTCAAAGACTAGATATTTGAACAATCTAATTATTCTGAATTGACTATATTATTTTATAGCATTGTCTGCTCCATACCAGGTAGGAGTAGGAAGATTGCTTCTCTAGAATTGCTATCATTTTCACCGTATGATAAAACCTATTACTTTCTGTAATAATGATCAAAATTTACTCTTTTGTCTATCTATGAAATATACCAATCTGCTTGCACTGTTAGAAATTGTAGTAGTTTTCCTACTATATAAACAGTACCACATACAGAAATTAGACCTGGCAACATGAATTGAATGTTGACAGTTTGACAAAGTTAAGTTTTTTACAGCAATTAAGTGTATTTGTACTCAAACCTCTAAGTCAACAATAATTATTCCTGCTTTTTAGCAAACTGGTCTCATTTTATTGAATCTAAATCGGAATCACTACAGGGTAACGAGACTCAAAGGAGTATTATTACAGTTAGCCGTATCTATACCAATAGTGGTATCAAGAAACTTCCAATGTAGGAATGGTGGTACTCATGCCAAAGTTGTGGCTAGCAGCTACAACCTCTGGTTACTTGTATGCTTGCAACTATAAACACTCTCCCAGAGTACCTGACAGCCGAATGCAAACTTGCGGTTCAAGGCAAATTTGTGACTCTATAAACTTCGTGGCTCAATGTAACTTTGTAACACAACAGATTTGTGGCTCTACACAACTTGATGGTACAGAATTATTCACTTCAATATATATTAGTATTTAACTTGAAGGTCATTATTGCATTTGAAATTAAGATAATATTGAAATTCAATATATTATTATAGTTTAATTAACTCTTTTGGATTTATCTATTGTCAGAATTATAATGTTTATGTACAATATACTTTTTAACTAATTTAAGCGACACCACTAGTACTACAATTTACCTTATACAGGCAGCAATTAATATATATTCCTACTTACTAGAGAGCAACATGAGTATTGTTGTGGCAGCATCATGATATTAATTGGAATTTACCTACACTTGATTGATGAAGGGATGGTAAGAGTATTAATCCAAGTAAACATAGCCTGGAGCAAGTAAAAAGAATATGAGGCTGTTTGGAATATAATTAAGACTTATATTAAAGAAAGACCAGAAATAAAGACTTATAAACTGATCCCAGATATTAAACAGCAAGTACGGTTGGATAAAGTCAAAAGTGTAAGTTTTTCTTTTTTTATGATATCTTATAAATTACTTCAAACATTTTATTTGTAAACTAAAGGCTTATATTGTACTACAAAGTGGTATTATATCATCTCACAAAATTGTAATTTGTTACAAATCTGTTCAGGATAAAAGTTTCATTAAGCTACAGATTTGTATAGAGCCACAAATTTGCATTGATCTACGGATTTGTATAGAGCCACAAATTTGCATTGAGCTACAGATTTTTATTGAGCCACAAATTTGCATGAAGTGGGAGATTTTCATCCAGCTCTTGGATAATCTGGAGAAGTGCTCAGGGTTGCTAGTAAGCGAGTAACTAGATGTGGTGGCTAAATATACTCAGTGTACAAGTAGACAAAAGTCTACCAAGTTGAGGTCCTGTTGATTAGGTATAATACCTGAGTTGAACATGCTATACCATACTAAGAAATATTGTGTATGGATAAAATTAACTGCGATTTAATAAAGGAAAATCTTCGACAATGACAACTAGACTCACCTACCAATCCACTATTATGTAAACCAAAAAAAAAATTAAAAGATGTAAATACATAGTAGAAATTAATATTTAGTATATCATCCATTATCTTAATAATTGCCTCTATTCTATCCACTATTGATCCAGATAAAGTATCAAAAGCCAATAGGTTAAGTAGTTCCCAACAATGAGTAATGACCTCTACTATTACCTTCTTGACCACATTGACATCACCCTTCATAATATATAGCTCAGGCTAGTACTTATGAAGCTTATCTTTCACCTGAGACCAAATATTTTCAATTGGATTAAGATCTGGTAAATAGGCAGAAATTTCCATCAGTGTAATTCCCAACCCTCTGAGCTATCTCCTAAAAGGCAAGTGAGTCTTACCATTGTTAATGATGAATAATACCTCTTCTTCTCCAGCCTTTTCTCTGATATTCTCCCATATCTCTAGAAAGTCATAATAATCATAAACTTCAATAATCGACTTGCCAGTAACTCCACTCCTATCTGAAGAAGGATCAGGAAAAACAGGCAAAAAATGACCATGAGTTTAACTATAAAAACAACCAGTCATCATCTCGCTAATCCCCCCCTCTCCTCTTCTAACCTTAGGTTCAACACAATCCTTATTCCATTTCTCATATTGGTATCTAAAAACCTATTTTCTCCTCTTTTCTCTTCTCCTTTCCACAGCTACCTCATTTCCCCACATTGCCTTCCATCTGCACATCTCCTTTATCCAATGCCTATGAGCTAATACCCATTCCAAACTCTCTTGAGCTAGATCCTTATCCAAATGAACTCTCTCTTGTGCTATCTACTTTTTAAGATTCTTTTTTTCAAGTCTTCTCCTTACTGTCCTACTAGAAACATTGGGAGCAACTTACTCAACAATGTCAGAATAGGGAGTATGGTGATTTTTAAGAGCTTCCTCCACCATAGCATCATCCGGTAACTTGGTAGTTTTAGCATGTCTTCCTCTACCCTTATTTTTCTTATCCTCTTGATGTTATTTTACAATTGTGTCTCTGACAGTAGTGTAGGGGATATTAAGGTAGCGGAAAATTTGCTGATATCTCATCTGTGACTCATGTCATCCGAGAATCCTCTCCCTGATAAACTCAGTAAAATGTGTAGAGGGAATCAGTTTTTTGGCATGACTGCAAAGAATAGTAGATATAGTTTATTGAAAATAAGAATTGAGCAGAATGGTTTCTTCTCAGTTGACTTAGAGCATTTCTTTTAGGTACTGTTAAGAGTGTAGGGTAATGAAGAGGGGTGGGCTGCCATTAGCTGTTGAACTGCCATTAATTATGTCAACATACAATATATTGGTAGTAGTAAGAATCTGTAGTTACCCCAATAAATAGGGTAACCTAAGTTGTCATTTAAGAAGTTATCCTGAATTGCTGAACTGTGAGGCCAGGTAGAGTTACTCTACCTTTAGACCAGTGTTACCCTGTCTTAGGCCACAGGTTACTCTACCTTGAAAGCAACTTGTTATGCAAGACTTCAGAGTTGTTACTAGATTGTTTGTGATGTATCCCTACATTGTACGTTTGAATCTCAAGTTGTGCAGATCACTCCTGTACAACTAGATGCCCTCTAAACGAGCTGTAACCTAGACATGTAGTGGGTAGCTCCTGCCTTCAACCTCTTTATAGGTTTCTAGTATTATGAGGAACAGCCTGGAGAGTTGCTTTAAGTCTAGTAAAAGTCAATAAGTGGAGATGCTCTAGTAACATCCTATAGTCTTACGCCATCCGGTCAATTAAATGCAGTCCATAGGTTATACGAGAGAGAAGGAGAAAACATGGAGAAAAACATCTAGCTAGTTTTGTACAAAACGGACCAGAACTGACAGAGTAATGATATATTGAAGTTAGAGGTAGTACATGTGGTTACCGAAGTCAGTTGCCCTGCAAGTGTTATATTATTGGAGAAGTGTTAAGAAGTCAAAGACAGTAGTCTGAGGTTATGATAATTCCTACTATAAGGAGGGTAGATTGTAGGTAGTGCTAATTATTAGTCATTCACTGAAAGGGTCTATTAGGGGAACTATGTAACCATCATCTAAATTATGTGGAATGAAGTAGAACAGGATAGATATTCTGTAGCTGCAGATATTTGCAGAAGAGTAAGTATATATGGGTAGAGAGTTCTATATTTGGTATTGCATCTCCAAGGGCATGGCAGCTTACCACTTACACGTTCACCATACAAAGACATTTTACTTTTGCAGTTGCATTGCAGATGCAGTGGCTAAAATATTTCTCTCTAATAGATATTAGCAAACCAAAGAGTAGTCTAGTTTACTACTGAGAATCTTTCATCTGATCCATAGAGGTTTCCAAGAGAGCCCAAAGGAATTGGATGCCTGTGTATACAGAGTAGTAGTGAGGAACCTTTTGTATTTTTTTTTTTTTTTTTTTTTTTTTTTTTTTTATATCAAGTATTCATTGTTAATGGACAGTCATGTCCAGAAAGCTTTCATACCTCTGAGGTGCAACCCCATAACACCTCATCACCACAACAACCTTCCACACCATGGGTACTTCACATAACATAAGAGTAAGAGAAGACCTGAATAAGGAAATTTATACTCTGTATAAATATACAGATATGGGATATGACAAAATGTCCGCTGCTCACTACACTCTGAGTAGAGAAATTGCGGCTTCTTTCCCTGATACAGCGGCAACGGTCCTTAAAGAGGCCAACTGCCCCCTCCCAAAAGCTTTTACAGCCAAAGTAAATGACCGAGGCACAGTGACCCTGTTTGCCCTTGATCCTCACACACTGGCAACTGCATACGCTCCCTACTACGAGGCACTCTCCTCCCATCTCAATAAAGCCTACCCTGTTGGCGAAAACCCCTACCTCTGCTTCCGCCCTGCGCCCAACAAGGTGCAACTGGCAGTCCACTCCCTGCCTGTCTCCTTCCTCCCTGACGATCAGGAGGCCCTGCTGGGGACCCTGAGGGAAACTATCCTAAATGTCAAGGAAGTACGGATCCTCTCAGCACGGTTCCTTGTCCAGAACGAGGAGATTAGACTCTCCAAAGCAAACACTTCATGCATCGTCATGGTCGCGCCCATGGATGTGGACAAGATGGTGGGCAGGACCGTCCTATATGCCTCCCATTGCCGGATTGAACGGGCCTTCTCTGCGAACAAATTCACCCAATGCAAGAACTGCTGCTACGGCCACCAGGCACCCAGGTGCAAGACCGACCACCCAGTCTGCCTGATATGTGCCCTCAGCCGCACAAAGGCATCCCACCGCTGTTAGAACCTGACATGCCCCGAAGGTGGCAACCTCAGACCAGTGGCGTACTGCTGCCCCACTTCCGTCCCCTTCTGTACCAACTGCTCCTCAGCCCACCCCGCCTTCGATCAGTCATGCGCCTAATGCCCAAAGCCCCCTCCCTCACCTCTCGCTGAGTCCCCTCCACCTGAGGAGGAAGAAATCGATACACAGGACGACGGAGGAGAGGATCCTTCCTCCAGACCTCTTCAGCCCCAAAGCCTTGCTCCTTCCGTGGACTTGGGAGATGGTCTCGCCACCAGAGCCCCCCATAGCCTCCCTTTCTCGACCCTTTTCAGAAGACCTGGAAGCGTCTTTCTCATCCCCAGCGCCCCATCGTGCCCCCAAGGAACTGACCCCTCCCGTACCCAGGAGGACGTCACTCCTACCCCAGTCTCCAAACCACCAGCGGGGTCATCCCGTTAATGCCAGACGCCCACTCTACTCCTCCTCCTTCCCCAGTTTCTACTACTCCTCCACCGAGCATTAGCTCTTTCTCCCTCGTTCAACACAACTGCATGGGCAGCTGGAATGTGTTTCTTTCTCTCGTTAATTCTTTAATTGCTTTGTCCTCCCCTCCTGTACTTGTTGCTCTTCAAGACCCCCCCTTCTTTCATTCAAAGCTACCACTGTTTGCTGGCTTTAAGTCCTTTTCCTCCCCCATGGCGTTCGGGGAAAAGCCAAGGGTGGTGGCTTTTGCACTACGCTCCTTCCTTGATGTTGTTTCTTTTGTTCCCGTGTTTTTCGGCAACCCTGTCCTGATGGCAGTGGATGTCTACACCCTGTCTGGTTTGTTTGACTCCTACCATGTGAGGTTTCGCCTGGTCAACCTTTATTCCCTTTGGACGACATCGTCGCTCTACCATTCTGTTTCCCCAGAGAAAGCTTTCCCTGTTCTCGACTTCCCTACCCTCGTGGTGGGCGACTTCAACATCCACCATCTCCAGTGGGATCCTGACCAACCCTTAAGGAAAGGGGAAATCCACACCTCCACTCCCTATGCTGAATTGTCCCAGGAACGCTGCTTCTCCCTCCTGAATACCCCTGGAGTATTCACCCGTTTCTCACTGGGCCAAGACCATGCACCCTCTGTGATCGACTTAGCCTTCGCCAACCAACACCTCGCGCCCTATGTGGAAACATGGGATGCCTCCCTCTAGTCCACTGGGTCGGATTACATCCCTATATCAGTAACCTTGACGTCTCCACTTCTCCCCCACAAACCTACGCCACACTGGAAAGCTTCAGACTGGAATAAGGTCCTGGAGGACCTTGGCTCCCTCACGATTGCGCCACCTCCCCCCCTCCCGATGCAGCAAGCACTTAACACGTGGCTTGATATCAACCTTGGCAGGATACGTCTAGTCCTGGCCAGACATACGCCTATGAAGAGACCCTCCACAAGATCGAAACCTTGGTGGTCAGAAACTTTGTCTGACTTGAGGAAAGTTCACCACTCTCGTGCCCATGTGGCCCGAAAATCCCCATCGAATGACACCCGAGCATCTGCTCGCTTGGCCAAGAATGCCTATTTCAAGGCTATTAAGAAGGCTAAGAAGGAACACTGGACACGGTTCCTTGAGAGTGCAACCTCCCAAAATGTGTGGGTGGCCAAGAGGTTCGCCTTCGGCAAACCCCCAGAACGTTTCCTGTCCCTCCAAAAGCAACCTCACCAATGGAGCTAAACGAAGCCCTCCTCTCCCATTTCTTCCCTCTCAAGCCCCCTGCTTTCTGCCAGTGTATCCTAAGGGCATTCAAAGACGCACCCTCCTTGCGGGCAGAAGAGATTGCCGTGGCACTCCGCAAGTCCTTGCCCTCCTCGGCCCCTGGTCCCGACCTCTTCCCGTACTCTGTTTGGAAAAAGATTAATGTATCCCGCCCCTCTCTGCTGGTTGAGCTCGTCTCTCCGCTGGTCTTGTTTGGTTTCCACCCAACGTCACTCAAAATGGTGAATGGCATGGTCCTAGACAAGCCAGGCAAACCCTCCTATGACACTCCTGCCTCCTTCCGTATAATCGTCCTCCTGGAGACAGTTTCAAAGATCCTGGAAAGGATAATAGCGAATCGCCTCTCACCACTGGCTAGATCTCTTGGCCTGCTCAACCCACATCAATGCGGCTCCCTTCCGGGACTCGGCACCTTCGATACCTGCGCAACTCTGGCCCATGAAGTCCAGACACTACAACACCCCCAGTTGGTGGCGTCCACCTTGTTCCTTGATATTAAGAGGGGCTTTGACAATGTCTCCCCTAATGACCTCTGCCATATGCTGCACTCGAAAGGAGTACCACCATATCTCTGCTCTTGGATTAGGTCCTTCCTGACAGACAGGCAATGCCGTCTCGTCTTCCCGGGTTCGCCCAGAGTTTTCAAATTGGTTCTTGTGGGTACCTCACAGGGCTCACCAATCTCTCTTCTCTTATTTGTTATCTACTTCTCGTCCCTACACTTTCCAGTACCGTGCGGTCTTATCTTGTCCTATGTGGACGATTTGGCGGTTACTGTTGCCTCCAACTCTTACTGAAGGAATGTCCAACGCCTCCAACATCTGGTCAAGATGTTGACTCAGAGGGGGAGGAGGCTTGGTGTTTCCTTCTCTGTACCCAAGACTGAACTTATGCACTGGAGGATGCACAGGCAAAGGGACCTCACACCCGCTCTCCCCATCGTCATTGATGGTCTCCTTTTCCACCCCTCTGGGTGGTCAGATGGCTCGGCCATTGGTTTGAACCAGCCTCTTGCTCTCTCTGATGGCTACCAATACCCACCTTTCGAAGCGCCTCGCACTTGCACAGGGTGCATTCTCCATGCTCAAGAGGCTATCGGGTCCCGGTAAGGGGCACGCCCGCTTCCTCTGCCACAGGCTAGCGTCATCCCTCCTTGCACCCATACTCCTCTTTGGTGCAGACCTGTTCTTACCCTCATCTACCATGACAGACCGTCTTGCTGTCTTTTGGAGACAAGTCCAGCGATGGGTCACCAACTGTTTCTGCGAGACCACCACCAGGATCCTCCCATGCGAATCAGCCCTTCCCCCGGTCCAATGCCTCATCGAACACTGCCAACGACTGGTGGCGCTGAGGATGGTGTGCCTCTCCCCAGAAAGGAACCCAGCTACTACACGGCTGCACTCTTCCTTCCCTAGGATATCCTCTTACCGCTCCCCGGAGGACCACTGAGCCTTAACGGTAGGGCTTACTCCGGGTTGCAGACCTCTGAGCCGGAAAACCCCCGAACCATCCCCTCCTGTAAGGAGGTATCTCCCACTTGATGCAATAGCCCACACAGTGGTCAAACTTATTGGACATCTCTCCCGAGTCCCACCAGCGTCACCTGCCCTCCTCCCTTCACCCTTGCCCCCACAGGCAGCGGAAGACCCCCCCTTTCCGGCCCTTAAGAGGGGTTGCCAGCAGTTCCTCCTAAATGTCTGGTCCAAACAGTACCCACCACTACCCCGTTACGTTTACTTGCCCACACTGTCGCCCCACCCCTTCATGGGGCTGGGAAAGTTCGTGGCAGGGCGCATCCACCAGATGAGGTTAGGAAAAAGCTACCTGGCTGGCCACAGCTCCTGGAGGTACCCAGACGCCCCAGATACCTGCCCCTACTGCGAGGAGGAACCCGAGTCCTTCCACCACGCCATTCTCAGCTGCCCCTCCCGCGCCAGAGGCAGAGACACCCACCTCCCGCAGGTTGAGTGCCTGAACGAGGGGGAGCCCATCTGGTCTTCTCTGGCACTGCTTCACGGCCTTTCCGCGTACATCTCCGCCACCTCAACTGGCTTCCACCCGGACATGCCAGCATTCAGAGATCTCCCCTCTAGGACTCGCTCCGTCGGGCAGCCCCTCTCCTCCCTCAGCTCCTCCTCTTTGGCCTAGGCCGGAGTAGGTGGCACACTTGTTTGGTTTCCTTGTTTGTAGGATTTCGCTTTAAGCTTAGTTTGAATGTTTTCCTTTATAGTAAGCTATCATGCGCTTTGCGATATGGGTTGTTCACATTTTTTTTTTGGAGGCGTTGGTTTGGTTTCTTTTGTTTTGTTTGTTTGGGATTAAGGTTTTGTTTACGCCATAGCTATTGCTGCATGCGAGTTCTTGTACCTAAACAATGAATACATGATTATAAAAAAAAAAAAAAAAAAAAAAAAAAAGAATATGACAAAATGTTCATGCTCCGCGCCCTCTTCTTTCCCCCCCCCTACATTCTACTTCTGCTCTCAATACCATCTGCATCTGGTGAATACACCCCTTACACTTTCATGATCCTCCAAGCCTATACCCAGGGATTATCTCTCCTTGCTGGGCTATGGACCCCTCCACTCACTCTCGTTCTGGTACACCTGTCTCCAACAAGGGCCCTGCCTCTCACCTTCCTTCGAGGCCATTTTCGGCTGCACCAATCCTCCCTATCCATGAGAACCTAGCTAGGCTTATCCCTTCTGCGAGAGCTCTGCTGGACTGGCCCCCTGAAAGCTTACCCCCAATCTCCCGTCAGGAGGTTCTAGAACTCTCTACCGGAGAGTGCTACCTGCTTCCCATGGTCTCCTCTCTCGTGCATGGCATGTCCGCCCTCTCCCGAACCGTCAATGAGCTCAATACGAGAATTCACAACCTATCATCCTAGGTTGCCAATATGCTTCCTTCCAACGACACCCTGGTCAACGCTACCAACATTTCGGTGAGCTCCGTGGCCTCCCTCCTGGTATCCACCAGGGATCTGTCCACTAGATTGGTGGCAAACTCCGTGCCTCCACAGCAACTGGCAGTGTTGGCCCCTACTGTCCCGCTCCATCGGCCTTCCCGAAAGGGTAATGAGCCAGCTACCAACACCTCTGCCCCCACTCTTCCTGAGGTCCTACCCTTAGGATACCCAGCATTCTACGACCCTGACCTCCCCAACTATGACACAGTGATAGGCAAATACCAGGGAAACCTGGCTGCCTATGCGGCCCAATATCCCATGACATGAAAATCATAGCAGTGGAGAGATGGCAAGTACCCCGACACAGCTGAATTCTTACCCAGCATCCCCAACCCATGTGACCCCCCACCTGGCAAGACCAGAAAATCCAACTCTGAGGCCATGTCCTCAGGGCCCTCAAGGGCCAAGAAAATACAAGGTGGATCTACCCCCTCAGCCACACAAGTCGCGAAGGCAGTACCCAGGCCGACTAGTCCTCCCACCTCATGGCCACTGCCCGCTGCTGAGAGAAGGTTCTTTGCACCTCGATCTCTCACTGCTCACCACCTCCTGAGTAGAGAAATAGTGGCTTCCTTTCCTGACACAGTGGCAATGGTCCTTAAAGAGGCCAACTGCCCTCTCCCAAAAGCCTTTACAGCCAAAGTCAACAATCGCGGCACAGTGACCCTCTTTGCCCTTGATCCTAACACTCCAGCCACCGTATATGCACCATACTACGAAGCCCTCTCCACCCGTCTTAATAAAGCCTACCCTGTGGGCGACAACCCCTACTTCTGCTTCCGTCCTGTGCCCAATCAGGTGCAGCTAACGGTCGACTCCCTCCCCGTCTCCTTCCTTCCTGATGATCAAGAGGCCCTGTTGCGGATCCTAAGGGAAACTATTCTGAATATCAAGCAAGTACAAATCCTCTCAGCACGGTTCCTGGTTCAAGACGAGGAGATTCGCCTCTCCAAACCAAACACCTCATGCATCGTTACGGTCGCGACCACGGATGTGGACAAGATGGTGGGCAGGACTGTCCTCTACGCCTCACGCTGCCGGATTGAATGAGCCTGCTCCGCGAACAAATTAACTCAATGCAAGAACTCCTCAGGCTATGGCCACCAAGCACCCAGATGCAAGACCGACCACCCGGTTTGCCCAATATGCGCCCTCAGCCCCAGAAAGTCGACTCACCGCTGCCAGAACCCGACGTGCCTCAAAGGCGGCAACCTCAAACCAGTGGCGTACTGCTGCCTCACCTCCCTCCCTCTTTGTACCAACTGCTCTTCCGCCCACCCTGCCTTTGATCAGCTATGCACACAATGACCAAACCCCCCTCCACTGCCTCCCTCCGAGTTACCTCCCCCCGGGGAGGAAGAAATGGATACGCAGGACAATGGAGAAGAGGGTCCTTCCACCAGACCACCTCGGCGCCAGAGCCTTGCTTCTTCCGTGTACTTGATAGCTGGTCTCGCCACCAGAGCCCCCACCAGCCTCCCTTTCTCGACCCCCTTCAGAAGACCTAGAAGTGTCTTCGTCATCCCCAGCACCCCATCACACCCTCAAGGAACTGACCCCTCTCATACCTAAGAGGACGTCACTCCCACCCCAGTCGCTAAACCAACAGCGGTTCATCCTGTTAATGCGCGACAACTGCTCTACTCCCCTTCCTTTCCTGGTTTCTACTACTCCTCCGCAGAGTACCAGCTCTTTTTCCCTTGTTGAACACAACTGCATGGGTAGCTGGAATGTGTTTCTCCCACCCTTTAATGCTCTAGATGCTGTGACCTCCCCTCCTGTGCTCATTGCTCTTCAAGACCCTCCTTCCTTTTGTGGAATACTCACACAATTCGCTGGCTTTAAGTCCTTTTACCCCCTGATGGCGCTCGGGGAAAAGCCACGGGTGGCGGTGTTTGCACTTCGCTCCTTTTTTAATCTTATTTCTTTGATTCCTGTATTTTTCAACAACCCTGCCCTGATGGCAGTGGATGTCTATACCCCGTCAGGCTGGTTTGACTCCTCCCATGAGAAGTTTCATTTGGTCAACCTTTATTCCCTTTGGACGACATTGTCGCTTGACTGCTCTGTTTCCCCAGAGGAAGCTTACCCTAATATCGACTCCCCCACTCTCATGGTGGGCGATTTCAATATCCACCACCTGCAATGGGATCCCAATCGGCCTCTTAGGAAAAAGGAGATCAGAACCTCCACTCCATATGCAGAACTGTCACAGGAAAGATGTTTCTCACTCCTGAACACTTGCGAAGTGTTTACTTGATTCTTACTAGGCCAAGACCATGCGCCATCTGTGCTTGACCTGGGCTTTACCAACTAGCACCTCGCGTCCTTTATGGAAACATGGGATGCATCTCTCCAGTCTATGGGGTCGGATCACGTCCCGATCTCCATAACGCTGACGTTTCCACTTCTCTCCCCCCCAAAGCTCACACCACATTAGAAGGCTACCAACTGGACCAAGGTCATGGAGGACCTTGGCTCCCTCATGATTCCACCACCTCCACTCCTCCCAACTCATCAAGCACTTAGCATTTGGCTCGACATCAACCTTGGCAAGATAAGGTTAGTCCTTGCCAGACATACACTAATGAAAAAGCCCTCCACAAGATCAAAGCCTTGGTGGTCCGACACCTTGTCTGACTTGAGGAAAGTCCACCTCTCCCGTGCCCGAGAGGCCCGTACATCACCTTCAGATAACACTCCGGCCTCTGCTGGCTTGGCCAACACTGCCTATTTCAAGGCTATCAAGAAGGTTAAGAAGGAGCACTAGGCACGTTTCCTTGAGAGTGCAACCCCCGAAAACATGTGGATGGCCAAAACATTCGCCTTCGGAAAACCCACAGAGCGTTTCCTGTCCCTTCCACAGGCAACCTCACCTCTAGAGCTGAACGACACCCTGCTTTCCCACTTCTTCCCTCCTAGGCCCTCTGCATTCTGCTTTCCTATTCTCAGGGTCTTCAAAGTCACACACCCCTGCTGGAGAATGAGGTAGCAGCAGCTCTCAGCAAGTCCTCATCCTCCTCGGCCCCCGGGCCCGACATTCTTTCCATACTCGGTTTGGAAAAAGGTAAATATATCCCGTCCCTCTCTGCTGGTTGAGCTTCTCTCTCCGCTGGTCTCGTTCGGTTTCCGCTCAGCATCGCTCAAGATGGTGAATGGTGTGGTCCTGGACAAACCAGGCAAACCCTCCTATGACATACCTGCTTCCTGCAGAATAATTGTCCTCCTTGAAACGGTCTCCAAGATCATGGAGAGGATAATTGCAAATCAGCTCTCACCTCTGATTAGGTCACTTGGACAGCTCCACCCCCATCAATGCGTCTCCCTTCCAGCACTTAGCATGGTGGATGCCTGTGCGACTCTGGCTCACGCAGTTCAAATGCTGCAACCGCCCCAGTTGGTTGCGTCCACCTTGTTGCTTGATATCAAGGGAGGCTTTGACAGTCTCTCCCCGAATGACCTCTTCCATATGCTGCATTCAAAGGGCATACCTCCATACCTCTGCTCCTGGGTTAGGTCCTTCTTGACAGGGAGGTAATGCCGTCTCATTTTCCAGGGATCGTCCAGGGCTTTCAAACCAGTTTAGGTTGGTACTTCACAAGGCTCACCAATATCACCTCTTCTGTTTGTCATATATGTCTCATCCCTCTACTTTCCGGTACCGCGTGGGTTAATCCTGTCCTATGTGGACAACTTCATGGTGACTATTGTCTCCAACTCCTACAGGAGGAACGTCCAGCACCTCCAACATCTAGCGAAGATGTTGACTCAAAGGGGTAGGCATCTTGGGGTCTCCTTCTCTGTACCCAAAACTGAACTCATGCACTGGAGGACGCACAGACAAATGGACCTTGCATCGACTCTCCCAATCGTTATTGATGGACTCCTTTTCCACCCCTCAGGGGTGGTCCGTTGTCTTGGCCACTGGTTGGAGCTGTCCTCTTGTTCTCTCCGGTGGGCTACCGACACCCACTTCTCGAAACGTCTTGTACTTGCCCTGGGTGCCTTCTCCATGCTTAAGAGGCTATTTGGTCCCGGTAAGGGGCTCACCCCCTTCCGCTGCCCCAGGCTAGTGTCCTCTCTCCTTGCACCCATACTCCTCTTCAGTGCAGATCTCTTCTCACCCTCTCCAACCATAACCGACCGGCTTGCTATCTTTTGGAGACAAGTCCAGCAATGGGTCACCAACTGCTCCACCGAGACCCCTAAGGTATCCTCCCCTGCGAGTCGGCCCTTCCCCTGATACAATGCCTTATCGAACACCGGCAACACCTGGCAGCGCTGAGGATAGTGTGCCTCCCCCCTGAAAGAAATCCGGCCCCTGCACTGCTGCACTGTTCCTTTCCTACAACCTCTTGTTACTGCTCCCCGGAGGACCACCATACCTTGACGGCTGGGCTTATGCTGGGCTACAGGCCCCTGAAGTGGAAAACCCCCAAACTATCCTCTCCGGTAAGGAGTCATCTCCCACTAGATGCAATAGCCCACCGTGTGGGCAAGCTTGTCAGTCATCTTTCTCGGGTCCCACCACCATCGCCTGTCCTCCTTCCTGAGCCCCTCCCCCCTGCGGCCCCTGGTGACCCTCCTTTTCCAGCTCTCAAGAAAGGATACCGTCAGTTCCTCCTAAACGTATGGACCAAGCAATACCCACCACCACCCTGATATGTCTACTCACCCACTCTGTCGCCCCACCCCTTCATTGGGTTGGGGAAGTTCATGGCAGGCAGGATTCATCAAATGAGATCAGGAAAGAGCTACCTGGCCGGCCACCGATCTTGGAGAGATCCGGACGCCATCGACACGTGCCCCTACTGCGAGGAGGAACCTGTGTCCTTCCACCACACCATCCTCAAATGCCCATGCCATAAAAGAGCCAGAGACACCCACCTCCTGGCAGTCGAGTGCCTTGAAGAAGGGGATTCCATCTAGACATTGCCGGAACTGCTTTACAGCCTATCCACTTATATAGCCGCCACCTTGGTTAGCTTCCCCTCGGACATGCCTGCACTTGGATGCCCCCCCTCTGAGGCCCGACCAGTCGAGAGCCCCGTTTCCTCACTTGTTTCCTCACCCTCGGCCTAGGCCAATGGTGAAAGCATATTTTCTTTTTTTGTTTTCCTTGCTTGTAGGATTTCCTCATATTTAGGTTGAATTTTTCCCTTTATAGTTAGCTAGTTATGCGCTTTGCGATATGGGTTATTCGCACTTATTGGAGGCAATGGTTTGGTTTTCTTTGTTTATTGTTCGCTTTGGGATTCAGGTTTTGTTTACGCCATAGCTACCGCTACATGCGAGTTCTTGTACCTAAACAATGAATACATGATTAAAAAAAATAAAAATAAAATAAAAGAGATATGACAAAATGTCATGCTCCGTCACTCCTATTTTCCTCCCACATAGTTTGGCAACACCATGTCAACTATCGTGGGCCCCTCCCACTCCCATCTGCCCCCTCGATGGTTTCTGCCTAGAGGCACGGTTAACTCTTCCAGCCTCTCCTGCTTTGGCCTCTCTTGTCTCTTGTCTGCTTGATGGGGGAGTTATCTGGGCTCGCCCAGTAGTCCTGTCTTGCTAATAGGGGCTCACTTAGCTTTAGAACGGTTAGCTGCCTCTCTTCGCTTCCGGACGGTACTAGTAGTGGTGGACGTCCTTCTCCCCACTTGCACAATCCCCGTTGGGGAATGCCTCGGCTAGTAACTTCGGGGTCTGTCTCACCATGAGATGGGCCATACACTCCTAGTTGCTAGGTTCAAGTTTTGGTTGCCTTCCTCACCTCGCCCTTCCACCCCCCTATCGCCGGTGTGATCCCTTCCACTAAGTGATGCTATCTCTCGGAGAACAAGGGACTACATAAGAGATGCGTAATACGGCAGTGGTTTGGTTTCGGTTGGGTCAGCACTGGGGCCTTTGGCCCTTCCCTCCTTTTTCTCTTCAGTCGCGTCGGCTGGTACTCTACTACTGCTAGCTGGTACCCTACTACCTCTCCTTCTTTTGCTGTCTTGGGTAGTTCCTTCGGCCCTCCCGGACGGACGGCTTGGGCCTTCCTTTCTGCCAATACCTCCTGCTTACAGCGGGTGCTCAATCCTTCTGGTTTCTCCTGCTCGGGATCAAAGGGCTATATGCCCCAGGCATACATTTATGCCAGCTAAGTAGACATGCCTATTTGCTATTTCAACTTTCCGAGGCGTGGATGGATCCAAACTGGTCTGTCTGGGAAATTGGTTGTTGTAGGTGAGGGATTGGTTTCAGCCTTTGGTTTGGAGTTTCTTCAGTTTGGGTTTTCTTCTGTTCGGTAGGGGGTGTGCTGTCGGGATAGTGGTTTTCCTTGCTTTGAAGAATGAGTTTTTGGGCTTTCTGTCTTTACTGTTTGTAGATAGCCGTGTGGGAGACGTGCAGGAGAGCTTTTTAAACCGAGGGCTAGTTCGGTGTTGGTGGCTCTAGGCGAGACCCCTCTGTGTTCAAGTTGTTGGCGCTTTGGGGCGGACACCTGGCTACTGGTGTGTACCTTTCCGGGGTCACGGTATTTCTTCTGGCTGCTTGAGAACAAGGCGGGGTGGAGATGTGAGTCTGGATGGCGAAGGCTAATATGACTCCTGGCCGTACTTTTGTTAAAACGGATAAATAAATAAGATTACAAAAAAAAAAAAGAAGATATAACAAAATGTCTAAGTTTTTAGGTGTATCCAAGTCAACTGTTCAGTCTGTTGTTCAAAGAGCTAAATCTAGCAGCAGAAACACTCACCATGTAAAAAGAGGTAGAAGACCAACCAAGATTACTGACATAAAAAGAAAGATAGTGGTGTCAGTTATTGATGCAGAGCCTCATTTAGTATTACGCAACATTACCAAAAAAACGAATATTGGTCTTGGTACAACCACTATTAATAAGATCATATCAGAAACTAGTTTTAAGCTTCTGATACCTAGGAAAAAGCCTTTTTAAAGCAAAGGACAAAAGGAGAAAAGAAGAGAGTTTGCTAGGAAAAGGAGGAACTGGCAAGAGGCATGGAATTGGGTTGTTTTTGTGGATAAAGCCACCATTATTTATGATCCAAATTCAACAGACAGAAAGGTCAGAGTTAGACCTGGTGAAGAGCTAGAAGAAAAAAACTTAAAGCTGAGCTTTAAGTCTGGAAAGACTAGTATTGGAGTATATGCTGCAATGATGAAGGGAGGAAAGACTGAGTTACTTCTTGTGAGAAAGAGGAGGGAGGAGGAAAGGACCAGGAAAAGAGACAGACTTGGCCTAAACTCTCACCAATATGCACCTGAGATCTACCAGCCTTACCTTATCCCTTTTATAGAGCGTCTGGATAGACCTTCTGACAATATCTACCTGTAACGATCCCTTCTTGGATAGTTAGTTCATGGCGACATGGAACGATACTTCTTTTCTTTTTCTTCTTCTTCCTTCATCTCACGATAGTGCTAGGCCTCTGCCTACATTACCGATAGTACAAGACCTTTGTCTTCTATCGGGAATGCCTATCGTAAGCTTTCTCTAACTCTTCTTCATGAAGAACTTTCCCTAGGGTAACAATAACGTTGCAATAAAGATAAAGATCGTAAAGGTGTTTTATATTCATTGAAGTAAGAAGTAGGAAAAGTACTTAGAACAAAGCGTGAAGAACCTATCCTTCTCAGCCGTACCTGCATCCTTATATAGTATTCTTCCCACCCGTAGTCATGTGACCCAAAGTGGTCACATGTGCAAAACTATATCATAATAAACTAATCATGTGACCAAGATTGGCACATGCTCAAAACCCATGACCTCATAACAAAGTCATGTGCAAAATTCATAAACCAATCATAACACAATAAACAAGTCATATGACTCAACTGAGTCATATGCATGAAGCCCATGACCTCATAACAAGGTCATGTGCTAAACATAAATCATAAGTACAAGGCATACCCGCAAGGCACACTCGCAAGGCATATTCGCCAGGCCCATGTCCCATGACTCATATTTGAGCCAAGTGCGAAAGCATCACAAATCCCACACAAAACAAATCATACGAATTAGTCATATATGTGGAAAAATAACATACCTGGGACTCATAACCATGTGTCACATGAAAACATTTTTCATACTAAGCTACATTCGTGATACTACGTTGCTGCAAACAATACTTCACGGCATAGTGGTGAGGAAAATCAAAAATTAGAAGCAGAGTGTGGTTACAAAAATCTCCCTTGGCTACCCAACTCACCAGATCTCAATCGTATTGAGAACACAAGGGCACTACTTAAAAGTGCCCTTACCAAGTGATTCTCCAGACCGGAAAGAAGGCCTCATTGTACAGCTGAATTGTTTAAGACAGCAAAGAAAGAGTGAGATTTAATTCGGCGAGAGAAGTTGGATGGATGAATAGATAGGATGCCTGAAAGAATGAAAGCTGTACTGGATGCAAATGGAGGCCATACAAATGGTAATAATATTTTTTTATTGTCTACTAGCAATACTATCATGTTGTCACAAACGTGGTTGGCATGAAAGAGGCTTTCACGTGATACATGATTATGAGTCACAGGTATGTTATTGTTTTACACATATGACTCACTCGGGTCATATAATTTGTTACGTGTGGGATTTGTAAAGGTTTTGCCCATGGCTCAAATATGAGTTATGGGACGTGCACCTAGCGTGTATGCCTTGTAAGTATGCCTTGCGGGTAACC
The DNA here is from genome assembly GCF_000151645.1 of Tuber melanosporum. Taxonomy (NCBI): domain Eukaryota; kingdom Fungi; phylum Ascomycota; class Pezizomycetes; order Pezizales; family Tuberaceae; genus Tuber; species Tuber melanosporum. The sequence goes on from NW_003299108.1 coordinate 440,581, forward strand.
CTTGAGCATATGATTTATGTTTCACACATCACCTCGTTATGAGGTGTTAGGTTTCGCGCATATGACTCAGGCGAGTCATATAACTTGTTTATTGTGTTATGATTCGTTTATGAGTTTTTGTACATGACCTCGCTATGAGGTCATGGGTTTTGAACATGTGATTACTTTAGTCACATGATTAGTTTATTATGATTCGGTTTCGCACATGTGACCAATTTAGGTCACATGACTGCGGGTGGGAAGGATACTATATAAGGAGGCCGGCGCGGCCAAGGAAGATAGGTTCTTCATGCTTTGTTCTAAGTACTTGTCCTACTTATTGCTTTAACGAATATAAAACACCTTTACGATCGTTATCTTTATTGCAACGTTATCCTTATGCCAAGGAAAGCACTTTACGAAGAAGAGTTAGAGAAAGCTTACAATAGGCGGTCCCGATAGAAGACAAGAGTCTTGTACTATCGGTAACGTAGGCAGAGGCCTAGAGCTATCATAAGATGAATTAAGAGGAAGACAGAAACGAGAAGTATTGTTCCCTGTTACCAAGAACTAACTATCCAAGGAGGGATCGTTACATTACAAAGCGTCACCTAGTGCGACTCTAAATGATACAAGATGGCATCCCGCAATCGCGACAGGGAAGGAGATATCGACATCATCGATCAAAACCTTAACCTAGGAGGATTCAGCGACGCCCAAGATCACGTTGCAGCAGAGCGCTCGAGAGTAGCAAGCCCAGTAACCCCAGAGAAAGGATCACCAGTCGATAGCTCTCCTGGAGGAACTCCACAACTAGAGAGAATGTCTGGATCAGCAGTATCTGGGCCACCGGCCCCAGCCACTCCGGCACCAGGAACCAGCATACTTGGGATGACTGAAAATCAGTTTCAGGCATTTCTGACAGCAACACGAAATACAGGACAAGGAAATAACCAACGACCGAAAGCAAAGGAGCCTAACACATATGAAGGAGCCGAAGACAAGCTACAAATATTCTTAGTACAATGTGAAGGATATTTTACCGTTAAAGGATATGGAGATCACCATGATGAGATCAAGATTCCATATGTGGAATCTCTCCTCAGAGGACTCGCAGGACAATGGATCATGCTGTTCCAAGACAGAAAGAAGCGGAGGGAATGGGTCACATACGAAGAGTTCGAGGCGACACTCTTCAAATCATTCGGAGATCTCAACACCAAAGAAACAGGAAGATGAAAGCGGAAAAACTCCAACAGGGGAAACAAACATTCTCGGCATACTGGAACAAATGCCGACTATTGGAATACGAGGTCGAGTTTGATGATGCTACTCTCTACATCATACTGCTGAGAAACTGCAGCGAGAGACTCCGAAAGGCATGGGGAATATCCGACCTGCACTATACAACAGTAAAACGATTTGCAAGATAGGCAATCGATAAGGAAAGCAAACCAAACATGGTTCGAAGCAACTCAGAAAATACTATACCATACAGGGTAGTCCAATCATCCAGAAATGTGGACAGAACCTTCAAACCACAAGCAGCTCAAGGAGAAAGTCGAGCATTACCACCAGGCGAGCCAATGGAGTTAGACAAATCAAGAGCAGGACCTGCTTTCAACTTGTCTAAGGAAGAATACGCCAGAAGGATGAACGGGAAACTCTGCCTAAGGTGCGGAAAAGTAGGACATCGGATATGAGAATGCAGAAGCCAACCTGACAGTGGATATCAAGGGACCAGAGCTGCTGGGAATAATCGTTTCCAAAATCAAAAAAGGAGCAACATTCGCGAAATGATCGCAGAAGATTTACCGGAGGAAAACGACGAGGGTCCCCAGTAAACGGTGGTCTGGGAGACCCAAGATGTGGACCTGGAAAACCTATCAACTTAGTGAACTACTACAGGGCACTACATACACAAAGTGGAGAAGAAGATGGAGATCACGTGATCAAAACGAAGATATACAAAGAAAGAAAACGAAGAAACAACAATATATGCAATGCTCAACTCTGGGGCTACCGAAGACTTCATCAACAAAGAAATCTGCGACAAATACGGCCTTGACACCAAACCAGCAAAGAAAGCAAGACAAGTCTGCCTAGCAGATTGAAAGCCAAGCGCTATGGGTCCTATAACCTATACGGCGACAGTACCTATGGACATTGACAGCTATAGGGAAACGGCAACCTTTCAGGTAGCAGATCTTAAAAACCATGAGATAGTGCTAGGGATGCCATGGTTACGAAAGCATAATCTGACAATCGATTGGAACAAGAACAAGATGACCTTCATAAGCGAATTATGTGCGACACAATGTCTCAACAGTTCACCTCTGGTCTACTCGACACCAATACGAGAAGCGGAAGAAGAGACCTTGCATGCAAAGTTCGCCGAGATGCGGCAAGATAAGAGAGTCCGGATACAAAGACTGGACCAAGAGGCAAGAGTGCCTACCAAGGATTCCAAAGGGGCAGCAGGACACGACCTGTATGCCAACGAAGGAATCAAGATACCTGCTAACGGGCAGGCAACGATAACAACAGAAATGCCATCGGACTACCAGAAGGCACCTATGGACGAATAGCACCGCGCAGTGGTCTAGCAGTTAAACCTCGACTCATGACCATGGTAGGGGTGATCGATGTCGACTATACAGGTGAAATCAAAGTGGTACTGGTCACCCTGCCTCAAGAGGACTACCAAGTCCAAAAAGGCGATCGAATCGGACAGTTGATAATCGAAAAAATCCACAGAGAGGATCTGTACCAAGTAGATCGACTGGAAGAAACCACATGAGGAGACAAAGGATTTGGAAGCACGGACCAAAACCAGCCTGATACAACAAAAAGAATCGAGATCAAAGAGATCACAGTACAAGCCTTGGGAAGTTACTATCGAAGGGGAGATGCAACAGGAATTCTCAAAAGGACATACGAAGACGAAAAAAAGCAGTTCTAGCGAAAATCAACATCAGCACGGAGCTAGCAATCCAAGATAAGAAATACGAAAGCAAAAAAGAATGGGAAGAATTGGTTCCAAAGGAATATCATCAATTCATGAACCTATTCCAGGAAGAGGAAGTTATGGAGCTGCCACCTCAAAGACCAGGAATTGATCACAGAATTCAGCGGGACAAAGACGAAAAAATGGGAAAAACAAAAGAGACTCCCTACAAGAAGTTATACCCGCTAGGAGAAGCAGAGCTCGAAGAACTTAGGAAGTACATCGAGCAAAACTTAAAGCGAGGAAGGATCAGGGACTCTTTCGCGTCAGGAGGATCCCGAATACTATTCGTCAAAAAGAAAGACGGAAAAATGAGACTCTGCGTGGACTACAGAGCTCTCAATTGGGTTACCAAGAAAGACCGATATCCACTACCCTTGATTGGAGAAGCACTGGACAGACTACGATCAGCAAAATACTTCACCAAATTCGACATCAAGGATGCATACCACAATATACGCATTAAGGGAGGAGACGAATGGAAGACTACATTCGCTTCAAGATACAGAGTGTTCAAATACTTGGTTATACCCTTCGGGCTAACCAATGCACCAGCTTCATTCCAGAGATGGATCAACAAGGTACTCAATAAGTACCTCGACATATGTTGCATCGTATACTGGGACGATGTACTGACATACTTGGAAAACATACGACAACACCAAAAGCATATCAGCAATATCATGGCCGCAATACAAGGATCAGGAATGAAGATCAAACCCACAAAGTACGAATTCCATAAGGAAGAAACGGAATACCAGATTTATCATCAATCGAAGTGGGGTCAAGGTCGACCCTGTCAACACAGCCGCCATATAGGATTGGGCTAAACCAAACAACAAAACACAGGTTCAATGCTTTATGGGATTCTGCAACTTTTATCCACAGTTCATAGAGGGATTTAGCAGGCTTGCAAAACCACTCTATGACCTAACAAAGAAAGACAAGAAATGGGAATGGGGAGAGACAGAACAAAAAGCATACGATGCAATATGAACGCATCTAACATCAGCACCCATACTGTTTCATTTCAACCCAAACTGAAGGACAATGATCAAAACGGACGTCTCAAAATATGTGTACTCAGGCATACTATCGCAACAATGCGACGATGGAAAACGGAGGCTAGTCTCTTACCGATCCAAGATAATGACCCCAGCAGAGCACAACTACAATGTTGCAAACAAAGAACTATTAGCAATAGTTCAAGCATTAAAGGAAGGGAGAAGATACGGTTTGAACAACGACCATCCCGTCCGAGTTCTAACTGACCACAAGAACTTGGTTCCGTTCATGACTACGAAAGAACTGAACGACCGCCAGATAAGATTGATGGAACACCTCAGTAAATACAACTTCAAAATCAAATACCGACTAGGCAAAGAGAGTGGAAAGCCAGATGCTCTCACAAGAATTGCAAGCGACAAACCACAAACGAAAGAAGAACAAAGAGTCAAATAAAAAACACGAACACTATTACCAAAAACCTACTTCGAGGCAATAGAGGTTATCCAATTCACATGAACAGAGGAAAGGGCAATTGAGAACGCAAACGAGAAAGACAAGACAATTCAGGCAATAAGAAAAGCATTGAAAGAAGGAAAAAAGGAGATGAAAGGAATTGCTCTGGGTTTATGCCAATGGAAGGATGGAAGTATGTAGTATGATGGAAAACAATGGACTCCAGAAGAGGAGGAGATAAGGACAGACATCATACGACAACACCACGATATCTGAATGGCAGGACACGGGGGAACGGCTAAAACCATGGAATTCATCACGAGGTCATTCTATTGGCCAGGACTGCGTGAAGATGTCAAACAATATGTCAAAAACTGGGATATATACCAAAGGATGAAAATGGCTAAACACGTACCATATGGATTACTGAAATCAAATGACGTTCCCGAACAACCATGGGAAACGATTACTATGGACTTCATCATGGAGCTACCGGCATCGGAAAATTGCGACAGTATCCTGGTCATGGTGGATCGTCTGACCAAAATGAGTCATTTCATTCTGGTCAGAAAAGATATCAACACAAGGGATTTTATACAGACATTCTTGGGAGAGGTCTTGTGACTTCATGGCCTCCCAAAAAGTATCATTATGGATCGAGGAACACTATTCACATCGGGACTATGGAAGACAGTAACTGGAGAAATGGGGATACAAAACAGGTTGAGCACAGCGTTCTACCCACAGACAGATGGATAAACGGAATGGGTAAATGCGATACTCGAGCAATATTTAAGGGCCTACGTCAATTATCAACAAGATGATTGGTACAAGCTGTTATCTAGGGCCGAATTCGCATACAACAATGGAAAACAAGAAACAATCGGCACGACACCATTCTTTGTGAATTACCGACAACATCCACAAAGTCAGACCCCATATCATAAGATTAATGATGTGATACTGGACAAAACCGATATGGGAAAACTACACGAAACATTACAATACGAAATGAGTCAAGCACAATAAGGACAAAAGGAACAATACGATAAGCACCGAAGACCTGATCCGAACATACAATTGGGAGATATGGTATCGCTAATACCACGCAATATCCATACGATACAACCATCAAAGAAATTGGACTACAAGAAAATCGGACCATTCAGGATATTGGAAAGAGTGGGCAGCCAAGCTTATGAACTCGACCTTCCCCCCTCGATGCGAATACACAATACATTCCACATCTCACTCCTCGAATTATACAATAACAACAAGTTTCCCTCACAAACACTTACTCCTCCTTCTCCGATTGAACTTGATGGTGAACCAGAATACGAGCTCGACCAAATAGTCGATTCTCGCTTCTTCCAAGGTCACCTCCAATACCGAGCCAAGTGGACAGGATATTCCCCTGAAAATGATAAAATTTGGTACTTCGCACACAACTTTGAACACGCACAAGATGCCATCTCAACCTTCCACCAGCAATACCAAGGCAAGCCTGGCCCAGGTGACGATCACGTTCAACCAAGGCAAAGGCGCGGGAAAGGCTCCCGCGCCATTGCAACAACAGGAGGGCTGAGGCGATAGCCCACGCCAAACCACACCTACCAGCCCCGAATACTCATTCATAGGGCCGACCCACAAAGAACTTAAAGAGAAGGAACAACAAGTACAGCATAATGCCATGTCATGGACGGTATTCTATGATGACGGTTGCCAAACCCATTTTGGCGACAAAGAAGGATCAGGATGGTTTCCCATGGAATGTCGAAAGCGTGGCCCATGCCCAGACCATGTCCTGAAGCATTGGCAACAATGCTTCAGAAATGGGTGCAGGATGCACAGAGCACAGAAAATAACTCCGGGATTCTACCCGCCGAAGGATGGAAGCAGGAAAGAGTTGGAAGGAGAGGATGCCAGAAATGCATGGGCCACGAGGACACAGTCCAGGGAGGGAGGGGCCCAAAGCTCCGCAGCAGACACAGAACCAGACGTCAGGGGCCTACACAGGCAGATCTGGGGACTCTGAGAACAACTTGGCCAAGTCGAGGCCACAATTTCGGCAAACGATAAAACAATCACGGAGCTAAGACAGTTGAACGATAATCAGCGGCACACGATCGAAATGGCAAATCTGATCCTAGAATTGGTAAGGGTCAGAGGGAGGATGGCAGATGAAAAGTTCCACAAGCTGAGAAGGACCATGCGCTCAGCAGGACGGGAACTATCGGAACTGGGAGAAAAAGCCTGATGGGACTCAGGCCTAGGAGGAGTGGAGCTAATGTCACGAATGTGGCTTGGCATAAAAGAGGCTTTCACGTGACACATGGTTATGAGTCACAGGTATGTTATTGTTTTACACATATGACTCACTCGGGTCATATGATTTGTTATGCGTGGAATTTGTGATGCTTTCGCAAATGGCTCAAATATGAGTCATGGAACGTGCACCTGGTGAGTATGCCTGGCGAGTGTGCCTTATGGGTAAGCCTTACACATATGATTTATGTTTCGTACATCACCTCGTTATGAGGTCATGGGTTTCACGCATATGACTCAGTCGAGTCATATGACTTGTTTATTGTGTTATGATTGGTTTATGAGTTTTTGTATATGACCTCGCTATGAGGTCATGGGTTTTGAACATGTGATCACTTTGGTCACATGATTAGTTTGTTATGATTTGGTTTCCCACATGTGACCACTTTAGGTCACATGACTATGGGCGGGAAGGATACTATATAAGGAGGCCGGTGCGGCGGAGGAAGATAGGTTCTTCACGCTTTGTTCTAACTACTTTTCCTCGTCCTTGCCGTCGTTTCGCCCTGAGCGTTTCTTTCACCCTCATGATAGGCCTTGATGCCTTGGATTCTGGGGGAGATATCTGAGTTTGTTCAGTAGTTCCTGGGGTCTTTGGTGTTGAGGTTTGTTAGGTGTTGTGTGGCAGATTACTTGTTTGCTTCTTGTTTCGTCGCCTGATGGCTTCTCACGATGCTGTCACTTCGAGCACTTCATCAAGGTCACTTATGAGCCCCTTTCGGTAAAATGTCTACAGCTTCCTGTCTATCATCTACTCACAGGTTTCGCGTTCGATTAGGGGTATTGAACATTGTGTTTGGGGTGATCACCCATGTCATTCTTTTTGGGCCAGCTCATGTCCTTTGTTGGGTTTTAACGGAGCTCTTAGTTCTCGCGATACAAAACGCCCTTGGGTTAGACTGATGAACTTCCCAAGTATCAACACGTCATACTAGCCACATCAATCCACTGGGGAGGGGGCCTCACCGGTTCCCTCCTCCAACAGAGAGGACCGAATCGTTCGGTCATAGGAAGCCGGAAATACATGTGTTTTTTTTGTGGCTTACGAGCATTTGGGAATGTGGGAGCTCCAGCAAGTTCTCTGAACAGCAAATAAGTTGGAAGAAGGTATGATACGGAAAACTAAAAAGCCTGGATGAGTAGCTTTGTTGCTAGCAACAAAGGTCTCTGATAAATTCGGACTTGATCCGTGAATAGTAACGAACGCTGGAAACAAGAGTATTGACAAGGTGAAACAGCCAAAAAGATCACATAAAAAACTTCTAAACCGTCGAACGAGAGCTAGGCACCATAACTAGACCTAATCAATAATGAAATGGACACAAAATACACGAATAGGGTAATTCGCTAAAAGGTTAAAAAAAGGATGAATCTATGAAATAGGCTGAATTTAGAAAAGTGGCACGATAGATATGATATGAATAAATGCAAGAAAAAAAAAGAGTCGACNAAGATAGAGATAAGATAGTTAGTAGATGCTACTGTGCAGTCCGTAGTTGTTAGTTCTCACTTTGCGCGTTCAATTCCTATGTAAGTCCACTTAGGCATTTGATGATTCGTCATCACACTAGGAGAGTACGATGTCGGCAAACATGACGCAGTGGCGAAAGCGGACGGTATTCTACTGGAATATTGCAAGCGTTCAATGATCTAAAGTGATTTTGGCTTCCAACTCCAATATATAATGAGGTCCTTAAGTGATGCGTGGTCGGCGGCCACTGCAAATAAGTGGGATATCTGGCCTTTACAGAGTCGTAGTGCGATGTAGATAGACCACGCCACTTGGGTACCGTGCGCCAGAAACGGCTAGAATTTGCCCGGGAGACAGTAATAAAGGCCGTCGTCCCGGGACAATCGTTCTTATTCGGGTAGCTCGAGATACAACTCTGAACTCATGGCAGCGTATCCCCACGAGATTTCAAGTCGGTCTTATCGGCCTGTACGCGGCCCCCTCCTCCACATTACTACATGTTTCTACAGTCGGAATCCAACGATGTTGTTTATCATGGTTCCCTTGTAGTTTTTGTCCTTACAGCATTTACGGTGGTTCAGCCAGGTGTCTCCTCCACGCTATGGTGGAGATGGCTTTGACCCTGAGAAATCTTACCCCCTAGTGTGGTTTTTCCTTGCTACCTGGGGTGGTGTGGGACGATTCACTGCCAGACACTCGCGTTGTCTGTGCGTTTGGGTGGTTCGGTTGTGGTCTGTGGTTGGTGGCTTCTCCCATTGCAAGTAGGGCGTACTTTCTGTTTGTCTGCTTCTGTTCATTTGCCCTTCCACTTCTTGTCGCGTCAGCTGGGGATACCTCATGCCTGTTGTTCAGTCTGTGCCTGTTACTGGACCTGTGGGGCTGGCTTTGGCTGGCTCTGCTTACTCTTTCCCGGCTCGGTTGGATTTCGGTTCAGCTGGGTTGGATAGTGTAGCTGGTGCTGATGCCTTCGGGTATTGGTGCTGCCTCCCTTGTGGCTCCCGGCTGTAGCTGGTGGGCCCTCCTGGACTATACCGTGCTGAGGATTGGGGCTCTATTTGTGTGGCCAAGACCAATGGCTGCCTGGCGGGGCTTGATGTACACTGTCCTGTGGCTGTCAGATGGTTGATCTGTTTGAGGGGCTGAGGGGGCTGGATGGACTCTGTGGCGTCTGGTGTGTGGGGCTTGGGGGGGGCTGATTGGGGGGGAGAGGCACCTGCGAGCACCGGTTGGGCCTACGTCAGGTTGGACGAGGTCTAATTAAGTGTTTCCAGTCTGGCTTGGGCTGTTGGGCGAAGCTGGTGAGTGCTGTAAGGCTCCGCGATGGACCAGTTGGCTGATGGCCAACTGTGCGGATAGTGGGTTGCGACCATCTGGTTGGACTAGTTTGAGTTCTGTGTGCTGGGTATTGTGGAAGTTTGTTTGGTTTCTTTGGTTTGGCAATGGGCATGGCTGGTGGTGGCAAGGCACCAAGGGTGGGAGATAGGCCCCACTGACCGCTTCGGTCTGTCACCACCTCTATGTATTTCCTTTGCTTATGAGTTTTGTTTTTTGGGGGACAGGCAGTGGGTACAGGTCCTCCTTACCATTACGTTCTTCGGAGGCACTTGGCAAAGTGGGTTCATAGGGTCGACGGCCGGGCATGCGGATGCGAGAGGTGGACATGTTGGTCACCTCCTCTCTGCCATTGCGTTGCCTGTAGTTTATATTTGTTTTGGTTTTGTTGGTTTTTTATTATTGTTGAGGTTTTGCGTGACGGTATTTAGGACCGGGTGGTAGTGATTTTATATTTTGTTGGACGAGGAATCTGGTTGGGTCGGTCTCTTACTTGGCTTCGGCCATGCTTGGTACTGGTTGGCTTTATACCAGAGGGGCTACAGACTTGGACCGGAGCGGGCGCTGGGTTGTTTGATGGTCTTGTAATTAGTCTTCTTGCGGGCATGACTCGGGGATGGCAGGTATGGGGCCGTAGACTTAGTTAGCTTAGGATTAGTTGTATACCAGTTAGGGGTATCCCTGTGCTGGCAGGGGCTCGTCGTATGCCAGTGTTGGCGGTACCAGTTTAAATAAAATTAGATTGACTTCTAAGTACTTTTCCTACTTATTGCTTTAACGAATATAAAATACCTTTATGATCTTTATCTTTAATGCAACATTATCGTTATGCCAAGGAAAGCGCTTTACAAAGAAGAGTTAGAGAAAGCTTACAATAGGCGTTCCCGATAGAAGACAAGGGTCTTGTACTATCGGTAACGTAGGCAGAGGCCGAGAGCTATCATAAGACGAAGGAACAGGAAGACAGAAACGAGAAGTATCGTTCCCTGTCGCCAAGAACTAACTATCCAAGGAGGTATTATTACACATGTTTTCTTTAATTGAATTCTTTACATTTTTTTGAAATTTTTATGGTTGTGGGTTGTGGTTGTGTGGTTGCCATACAAGAGTACGAAAACATTCCGGACATGACTGTACAAGAACTCGCATGTAACTTCAGTTATAGTGTTAACAAAACCTTAATTCCAAAGAAGAAAACAAATCCAATGTCTCCTAATTCTCTTCTTCTACTATCTTGAGAGATAATTACCTATGAGAAACTATGCCGTGACTCATACAAAAAAGAAGTATACTAAGCAATAGTACTCCATTACTTTGGCGTGGAGAGGAAAGATGTAGTCACCAGAGTTAGCAAACTCTGAGCACTGTTGTAGGAGAGAGAGCAACTCAAGGGCTGTGTAGAGAGGGAGTGGGGAAGGTACTAGGTCTACGTGTTGACTAGATGTACTATACCATTATCCTGTACAGATACTGAAAGTACTTTATAATATTGGGGGCAGGCGCAGCAGGCAGGAAATTGAGACTTAGCAGAGCCATCACAGTTGATGCACTTCATGATTGAGTAGGTACAGGGGCAGCCACAGGGATGGCAGGTAGTAGGATGGCAGGCATAGTCTTCTGTAGAGTGAGGAAGTGTATACTACCTACCGGCAGGTAGTTAGGTTCAGTATTGTTGTGGTATCTAAAGCCCTACCAGTTAGAGCATTGGATTTAGGAGTTGAAGTGTAGCCTGCATTCAGTTCTGTAGGTATAGGAGAAAGCAGCCACTCTCTTGTCAACAAAGAGGAGTACTTTGTGACCAGTAATTGTGATAACAATAGCGGAGGCAGGTTTGTTGCACCTTGAATCACCAGAGATGAGCCACCTGAATTGATGAGTAAGTACAAGCCCAAGGTTGAAAGAGATGAGTTGCAAAACATTAATTGCTAGTTGCTGAGAAGTAGGTAGGCTGTGTACAATAATGTGAGTAAGAGGCATGTTCAAGTGGACAGATGTGGTACCTGGGATAAAGTGGATAAAGGCAAAGACCTTGTCCAGGGTCATGGTATTGACATTTGCCATGGTAGTGATGTAGATATTGTTGCAAATAATGGAGATGGTTTAGATTAGGGTAGCTGAGAGAGCTTTGTTCATACTATCGTAAAGTTCTATTATAGTGACAGGGAGAGGAGTACCATCTGACTTGATGATAAGCTTCCTCTCCCTCCTAGTAACACACTTCGTGGGTGTCAGGACTGTGGCAGGGGGTGGTGGTTTTGCTACCGAGTTGGGCTTGGATTTGGGAACCTTCTTCTTCCTCTTCTTGACAATAGTCGCCCAAGTAGAGGCACAACTAGGACGCGGGGATGAGCAGAGGAGGGAGCTGGTTGGAGTAGAGGAGCAGAGGTAGACTTTGGCTTAGCTGGTAGAGGGGCCGCCAGGACAAACTTAGTTTTGGGTACAGTTACTTTTGCTGATATTGAGCAGGCAATGTCGTTGTAGCATCTCAATCCATTTGTGAAACTATTGAGTTACTCTTAGAGCCCATTAACCTCTTTCCTGCTGTTGTCGTGTATGTGTTACAGCATCTTGCAAAAGATCATCATGTAAGGTTGGGGGTCTAGTTCCTGGAAGTTGAAATCTACTGTTATCTTAATGAAAAGATGTTGGAAGAAGTTGGTATTGGGAGCTGTTTCTTTTATATAAAAATCTGGAATTACTAGGTGGAATGAGTTAGTATCGCTATGCTGTCACTTTTGAGTAGAGGGGCCTGGTGGCTATGGGGGTCCCAAAGATGGGTGATAAGGTGGACTAGCTGCCAAAAGTAGTAGGCCAAGTTATGGGTGGGGTTTGTGTTCTCTGGGAAAGGGAGGTGGCACTACTGCCTGTCCCTTTTTCTTTCATTTTCCCAGGTGCTATAGTGGAATGAGTAAAGTCTTTAACCCTAAGTGAAGAATAAAGGCAAGGTAGTATGAAAAGGTTTTTAGCCAATGAGAGTGAGTCTTGGTACAAAATATAGTGTGGCTTTTCTTTGACTGTGGTTATAAAGAAGACAGAGCATGATGTAGTGATACGGAGCAGCTGGCAATATATAAAATCTACTTAAGTATATGCAAGTTCTCCTCTTCTCTGGCAATCAACTACCTTTGAGATCAGGACTTAATTGACTAATGCTGTGGCTTGACACTATTATCTTTTACTATTTTGTTTCTTCAAACTCTACTGCAGAGATGTTGAAATTTTGTTATATTTGTTAGCAGAAGAATTCATTTTGGTGTAGTTGCAACCTCAGGATTCATCTTCCTAGAGGGACCTCCTGTTATATCCAGTCCTTTTCCTTTTATCCCATTACCCGTTCTATAAGTTATTCATATATCAAATTTGTTCAAAACAGTAATATTACTTAAATAATATATATTGCCTCACCTCTGCTCTTGAATAGCACTCTCACTCACCAAACAGCAGTTTACAGCTCTATATTATGAAAACCAAGTCCTGGTCTAAACTGGAGCTCTGTTACTCCAGGAACTTGAAAACACCAAGGCAATGGAGCTTGTATGAGTAGTATGATAAGATAAGGGTGCAGTTAGTGATCAATACAAAATGGTGGTGTGTTGTGCATATCTTAAACAAGGGATATTGTCCAGCAACGGGAGCAGGACACTATTGAAAAGGATCTTGAGATGACTATGCAGTTCATATTTAACACACAAACAATTGTAGATAATAAGGTCAAAAAGCAGCAGAAAGAAAATTCTAAACTGATGAGAAAAGCAGTAAAGGATACAAATAAGCAATTGAGGCTGAAGGAGTTTCTAGGACATGAGATTGAGTACTTTGTTATCAAGTTTTCTGCTCATGTTAAATAAATCTTCCATTGAGCTGTTTCTATAGTTGATTTGGTTGGCACTCCTTTGAAGTGCCACCTACTTTGGAGGTCGCTTAGCGTTGTTCAAAGTAGCAAGGATAGTCTGTGAGTATGCAGGTTTGAAAAAACCTGAACAACTAGACACTTCTTTAGTATTGTTGGGTAAATTTACGTTAGGGGCTACAGAAGCGAAGCTACCGTAGAGTGCTCCGAAATATCGGGCGGAGAATGGACTGACTTACGTGCCTTTCAACCGCGTATCACAACCTTCATTCAAACTGACGGATGCCCTGTGCGAATATCACCGAGTGCTCACGGGTTACAGAGGTCTAGTGTCTCGAGCTCCATCTATGTAACAAAAACGGTGGTACTCCGATGAGGGAGACAGGAAAAAATGTAAAACAGGTAATTAAAGCGCTGTATGAGTACTTGTCTAGAAATAAAGCTAATTCTAGGTGTTCGGAAATCTAATCTAAAAGTCTAGGAGGTATTTTCTTTCTTGCAATCAAAGACAAACTCCGAACCTTTTTCGTTATCTGCAACACTTGGTGTCTAGCGCTGTTGGGCCCTTGCAAGACCAGGTATCGAAGCGAATGCCTCTTTTGTGCGAGGATGCTTCGGGCGGCCAATGTTCTCATCAATATCCTGGGCAAAGAGTGTAAGTAGGGAAAGCCTGATGAGATGAAGAATCGGAGGGGGGGGGTAAACCAAGATCAACTTGAGAGCATTCCTGCTGCGCAAGTACGGAAGTGGCGCAATTACCCGGGATGGCATAGTTGTGGATTGAATGCCAGCGGCGGAACCCTTGGATTCAGTAGTATTGTTTCCTTGCGCATGGAAAAGGGTTTGGAGAACCTCATATGCGGCGAGGGTGCATCCAAATTGTGGAGAGCTTCTAAGAATTCTCGCCGGACCACCTTTGTAGAAAGCTTTGAATCCCTCCTCACGCCAGATAGTTGAGGCGCAATGGATTAATCCACGATAGTGAGTCTGTCCCTTCCTTGCCTCCACTTGTAGCCTGGTTTTGATTACATCACAAGGAGTTGTGAGGTAAGCAGCTGGCATACCTGCCATGGCACCGGATATGAGAAGTTGTAGAATACCAAGCTTTTTGGTCAAACTCTCGCCAAACCAATCTTTCTTCAAATGAGAATAGGTTGGGAAGTAGATTGCCGAAAATGGAACATCACGGAGCAAACATGCACTCGCTCCCTTGTATAAGCCTACAAGACCGAGATTTTTCACTATCCATAAGGCCGAGCGCCGGGGGACACCTTCAACATTTTTGGCCACCTCCCCTTGTACTTGCAGGCGAATCTTGACAATTTCGAGAGGGCTTGTATTCTATCAGCATAGTACGCGGTGAGGGAGTGAGGAGCAGAGGACCAGTGGTAGCTTACTTGGTGAACACAACTTGGCAAGCCCCAGCAGACCCACCGGCGATGAGCTCCCAAGGTAAGGAGATCTCTCCGTCTTTGCTCTTGGCTTTCGCTCTTACCAAGTCATTAACCGTAAGTTTGATGGCTTTTTCGGGCGCAACACCCTAACACCACAAACATTAGAACGAGACTATTGGAGCAAAGGGGAATCAAGGCCAGCTCACAATAAGTTGTGGACCCAAGCCACTATAAAGGCCGCGGAAGCCTTCGTTGCGAATAACCTTCTTGGCGCAGTCAATACTGTTCTTATACATGAGCTCTCCGACAACTTTGCTGCGCTGATTCTGCATTCTAGTCTTCACCAAGTCGATAGGGTATACAATCGTGGCCCCAAATGCACCAGCAACTGATCCCAGCGCGAAATTGAATGCTGCATCCAAGGCTTGGCCAAAAATCCCGTGTTTGTGTAATATGAAAGGAATTGTAGGAAGAGATCCGGTAACAATAGGTGGTGGGTGGAACTGGGGCTCTCGCCATGAGGAGTCGAGCACACGGGAGAAATCGGTAATAGAAAGCTTCCCGGAGGTATTATTGAGTCCTGCAAAATGGAAGAGAATGTCTGTCTCCATAGGAGAGAAGAGATCAAAACGAGTGATCTTTGCTGCCTCATTCATGAAATCGGTCCTGGTAATCTTGCCATCGGTTGATTTGGCAGTAGCATTCCGAATGATAAGATCGATCATATTCATTTCTCGAACGACGTTCTGGAAGGCGCGTACGTTTGCATAGCTTATTTTTGACCCAGCCGATATGTGGGATAATGTGTGGAGATTGTTGAGAAGATGATCGGAGAGTTTGTGTTTCGAAGTCTCAAGAATAATTCGTTCGAAGTCCTCGGGCTCAATAGAGCCGGACTTGTTCTTGTCATAGAGGCAAAAGGCTTGCCTGACACGCTCATCATGAAGTCCTCGAAGCATCTGTGAGAACTGAGGATATGAAAGGTTCCTTCGGCCATTCTTACCCCCAAGGTAAAGTGCAACCCACTCGCTGGTCCAATCAAAAGGTAGGCTACTGGGCCCTTTGCTGCGGGTATAGAACGTCACAAAGTCATCGTATTTCACACAACCACTTCCCTCCACATCGAAAAGTCTGAAGGCGATTTGATATTCCGCATCAGGTTTGGCAAGAAGGTCTTCAAACGTTGCCCAGTCTTGAATGTTCAGTACACCTTGTCTGCGCCTATCCGCGATATCGAAGAGGATCGAGTACTGATCTCGTTTAATTTTGTGGAAATCCTGATCCGGGGGCGCGATCGCATCAATGAAATTCTCTCTGGTCATCAGCCTCTCACCAGTAGTCGGTTCAAAAATTGATGCAAACTTTTCGAAATTCTCCTTGATATTGGAAGTGAGTGTCGGCTGCTGCCCGACCCCGAGCAAAGAATCTTGGATGGGTTGCGGTGGCACAGCTGCCATTGTTTTGGGGCGAAATGGGGCTCTAGGAGGAAAATTAGTTTATCCGAGAATTTGCAAGGGGCCTAGTGAATGTAGCATCGAAGAACAACCTTCAAAAATCCTTTCCGTGAGCAACACCACTTGAGCGAACAATATCCCTGCGAAAAACAGGAAGGACGTAGGAAGGAAAGGAAGGGGGAGTTGAATGGATGAGAAATTAGCAAAAAAAGAAAAAAAAGGAGTGAGTGGAGTTGACAAAAAGGTGAGGAAGGAAAGAGGCTTGAGGGGAGTAGTCGGCCCAGCGGAGGGGGGCAAACGCACGCTAGATCGAGTCGAAGGGGGTTAAGAAACAATTAGAGAAAGGAGAAGAGAGAACAGGCAGAGGAAGAGCTGGAAGAGAAGCACAATTGGTAAAGAGAAAGATAGGTTGAACGGGTTCTCCAGCCATGATTTGCTGGGACCGAAAAGGCAAAGTTTGACCGCCAGGGGCATCATCAGGTTGCACTATCCCTTGTCGGTAGCGAGGAGTAAGGGTTGGGGGATGCCCTGTTCGTCCCTCCAGTGAAGGGTGACTCTAAGATGGACGTGAGCTCAACAGAAAAAAAAAACATTCCATGAGAATGGTGCCGCCGCAACACCCACTTTGCATTAGTTGCAGGAGTCGTGGAAAAGGTAAAAATGGGTTTCAACTATCGATGTTTCTCCTTCACTGGATGGCGAGAAGTTTTTCCCAGAAGTGTTATTATTTTCAACCTCACGTGGTGTGGAAGAAGAACCCCTGGTAGGCGCAGTGACAGGGGGGGTAGTGCAAAATCCAGTAAATCTACTAGAGACTTTGTGCTGGATGCATCCAGGACCCTTGTACGCCAAGATTCAGGCGTTTGGAGGTGGATGTAAAGTACGGGGACAAAAACTTTTCGTCCGGCGCGGCAACGGCAACCCCGCTACCATCATTTGTTTATGAATAAACCGCCAGACCCCTCATCGAAACGGCACCCGCAGCGAGGCGCGGCATACCTTGGGGTTCAAGAATGGTTAGTCAAGTCAAAATAGTTAGTAAAGTGATTTTTGTCATATCATCTCAAGTACAAGTGACACAATCAACAAAATTGCTGCTTATACTTCATATGATATGTACTGATTATGGGATCGAAAAACTCCATAATTCCAGTCCAAGTTCAAGAATAAATGGCCATTGAGATGGTTGCAGTTAGAACTACCCCAAACCTTAGTGTTGCTGCTGGGATGGTAAGAGCAACTCATAGAACAGTTATGCATTGCCAGAAGGGAAGGAAGAATTGTAAGGAGGAGGGCCAAAGAAGGTAAAGGCTCTTGCCAGAGGAAGAGCAAGTGGTGATAGACCAGTGCTTCTTTCACTGGTGGCTAGGGTTTCCTCCAACTGTATGGCAATTACAGAAAATTGCCACCTCAGAGGTACAAAGAAGAATTCCATATGAGAAACTTGAAAAGTGAGAGAAGGAGGATTATAAAAAAAGACATCCTGATATGAGATTCCACTTCAGTAGGTAATTGGATTTTGTTTACAATATTTGGGAAAATAATCAGCAATTAATGAATCATTTCTTTGACAAGGTACTTCTTTTTCTTTTTATTTCATAGTCAGTTTTTTATCCTAAATATGTGTTAATTAAATTTAAATAGTTAGAATCGATCATACAAGAGTATAAAGTCATAACATAAGACTCCTATAAGCTTGATGAAGTTGGATTATTGTTAGGCTTAGGTTATTCTGAATGGATATTAGAAGTTGTTAGAAATTCTAGTAAAAATGGAGAATTAAAATATTGTATAGAAAATAGGGTTTTATTGCTGTATATTATTATATTTGTAAAAATAGATAGAGTAGTACTAATGATAATACAGGTGGTACAAGTAAATTTGCTAGGATTACTGAAGGTATTTGCACAGAGGGAATGACACCAAAGCCTACAATCAGATTTAAAGTGGAAGAGTATATGGCAGAATAATTTTAAAAAGAAAGAGACATGTCAGAGGACATTCTTTTAGGTGCTTACATAATGGCTAGACCAATGAAAAAATTGTTAATGAAGTATTTAAGATGAAAGTTTAGAAAAGACAGCATCACTGTCTGGAAAGCAAGAGAAATTATCGACTTTTTTTTTGATAGATATAGCAGCACTGTTAATATAAAATTTCTTGACATCTGTATTCCATAGAATGTTATTCCCCATTTACCTGTGTCCACATACTATTCTTCAATTGTA
This sequence comes from Tuber melanosporum, assembly GCF_000151645.1. Classification (NCBI taxonomy): domain Eukaryota; kingdom Fungi; phylum Ascomycota; class Pezizomycetes; order Pezizales; family Tuberaceae; genus Tuber; species Tuber melanosporum. The sequence goes on from NW_003299108.1 coordinate 459,082, forward strand.
GTCACACAATATTTGCATTTTTGGTCCCTACAAATACTAGAATTACGGGAAACGAACAGGCTGCTTTGAAAAATACGAATAGGTAGTATTGAAACATGATTTTTATAAATCTCTCCTAGTAGGGGGCCAAGCCTCCTTCATAATGAGTAACTTTTAATGTGGATTCTGCAATACAGGCCTTGTTTCTATTAACAGAAATATTGTACTTGTAAAAATCCAAGCCTTACTTCATAAATTATAATTTCTCCAGTAGTTATAGCACCAAGTTATCAAGACTCTAATCCCACTTCAGCATCACCTGAGCCCTTGAGTACCTTTTCAGATGAGTAAATCAATAGTCTTCATCTACCAGAATATAGATTTGGAATCAGGGGACGGGAACTTATACTACATGCAACCCTGCAGACAAATAATTGGCAAGGATGAAGACTAAAGAAAATTGTCAGCAACTATACTCTTACAGTAAACCAGGGAATTAAAGAGATAGAAGAGATACAATGATAAATTTGCCATCTAAAAGTCCAATTAGTAATAGGTAACATAAATATGGTACAGCATAAAGGTAGCTCTAACGATCCCCCTTCGGGTAGTTAGTATTTAGTGACGAGAAAAAATACTTCTTTTCTTCTTCTGCCGTACAACAGCTCTGAGGCCTATGCCTTTGTTACCTATAGTACAAGACCTTTGTCTTCTATCAGTATTGTCTATCGTAAGTATTCTCTAACTCTATCTCTTATAGCGCCTGCTTATGGTAATAGTAATAAAAGTCGTAATAATAGTAAAGAGCGAAAAGGTATTTTATATTTGTTAAAGTAATAAGCAGTAAAAGTACTTAGAATTCAATCTAATTTTATTTAAATTCATACTGCCAACACGGGTATACGACGAGCTGCGAGACTAGGTCACTAGGTTAATACAGCCCAGCTACTACAAACTACAAACTAACCAAACCTCTGATACCATACTTCAAACATGCCCGCACTATGCTCCAATATGAACCCTCGATACAAAGTCAGCGACAGTTAAGAAAATCCTCCTTGGCACAGCCTGCCTGCCAGCCAAGTAACCTTTACAAAATACAAAAATCCAGTACCGCCAGATAAAAGTAAGACCGCAATAACCTCCCCCACAATAGAAACCCCCTCAAATGCTCTCACTCAATGATCCTGAGACACTCATGAATGCGACCAGGCACCTATCACCATTACAAAAACAAAAGAAAGACAGAACAATCTAAGGACATAAACAGGAACGAAAGCCATCTGACAGGACGAGGGCTCCCTAGCTGAGGAGGTACGAACTGTGGTAGAAAATCAAGACGGTACCACATGGGCATGGCAGTTCAAAAAGCTTGGTAGAAACAGCTAGATTGAGGTGGTCTCTAAGCCATCAATAGTTGGCTGAACATGCTTTGGAATCCAATTCCTACTCTGACTCCCAAGTATCCTACATGGATGGTGAACCCACTGTAGACTCAGGAGCAGCCAGTTTGCATTAGTGAACTGATGAAGGTGAGGACCCATCTGAGTCTGGGACAAGTGGCACAGGTGAGGTCTGGTCTTGTTTGATATTGTACTTCTTGTTTTTCTTCATCTTCCAATCCTGGGACGAAAGTCTAGTAACAGTAGTAGATGGGCCATACTTGTCACTACCTACTGCCATAGGGGGGACACCACCATAGGCATTATCTCTACCAGGCATGGGCTCAGCCATATAGTACTCAGGCACATGCCTCCCCGAAGAGGGTGACACAGCCACAGCTGGTATTACAACACCTGGATCTACCCAACTTCTACTAGGAGTAAGCGCCGCAAACAGACTCAACGAATCAGGAACTCGTCCACCCACACCACCACCTACAAGCAAAGATGTAGGTGGGGCCAGAATAACCACTGGCTAAATATTCCCATAAGCGAGATCTTCTACTGAAACCTGAGAACTCTCAGGGTCCAGCCAACCCTACACAACTGAGAGTACAGTAGTAATCGAAGCAAGCGAGGAGATAGGTGAAGGGACCACAAGCATAAGAGCTTCAGCCACCAGCGTCATGAGATAACCATAATTAAAAACGAGTTCAATCTCGAGGGCAGCCAACAAGGTAGATATGACTTTCTCAGTGCGATAAAATCATCAAGAAAGAAGGGAGATGTGGTGCCGAAGGCAAGAGACTTTATCCTCTAGTGCAAGGTTCTGCTCGATGGTACCAGAGAGACATACCAACGAACATAAAGCAGACATGGCAGAAGGGCCAGAGGCTTAATTAGCTATTGTGAGTGTGTAGAGGCGATCATAGTACATAACTGAAAGGATAAGTAAAAGGAAGAAATGGTCTTCTAGCAAAAGTAGGCAGAGGTATAACAACGATGTCCCAAAAAGGTGATTGAAGTTAAAGACCTGAAGTCTAACATGAGATAAAAATCAAGAGCTCTGATTGGATGAACACCGAACTATCAGGTTCTGACATGGGGTGAATGAAGGAGGAAAAGTACATAGAATTCAATCTAATTTTATTTAAACTCATACTGCCAATACGGGCATACGAGGAGCCCCCTCCGGCACAGGGATACTGCTAACCGGTATACCCCTAATCCTATGCTAACTAAGTCTACGGTCTCGCACCTACCATCCCCAAGTCATGCCTACACGGAAACTAATTACAAGACTATCAAACAACCCAGTGCCAGCTCTGGTCCAAGTTCGTAGCCCCTCTGGTATGAAGCCAACCAGTACTAAGCGTAGCCGAAGCCGAGCAAAAGACCGACCCAACCAGGTTCCTCATCCAACAAACATAAAATCACTACTACCCAGTCTGTAAACCATCCCACAAAAACCTCCACCATAGTAGAAAACGAATAAAACCCAAACTAAACCTACAGGCGACACAATGGCAGGAAGGAGACAATCAACATATCAACCGCTTGTACCCGCATGCCATGCCATCGACCCTATAAACCCACTTTGCCGGTTGCCTCTGAAGAGTATACCAATGAGGAGGACCTGTACCCACTGCCTGTCTTCCAAACAAATTAACACAAACATAGGAAATTTATAGAGGTGGTGACAGACCGAAAAGGTCAGTGGAGCCTATCTTCCACCTGTGGTACCATGCCTCCTCTTGCCAAATCCATAGTCTAGGCAAAGTAACCAAACAAACCCCACAAAACCCAGTATGCAAAACCCAAACAAGTCCAACCAGGTGGTTGCAACTCACTCTCTGCACAGGTGGCCATCAGCCAGCCAGGCTGTCGGGGAGCTTTACAGCACTCAGCAGCTTCACCCAATAGCACAAGCCAGTTTGGAAACACTTAATTAGACCTTGCCCAACCTGATGCAGGCCCGACCGGTACTTGCAGGTGCCTCTCCCCCCCCCAATCAGCCCCTTCCAATTCCCACACACCAGATGCCACAGAGCCCATCCAGCCCTCCACCCCCTTAGACAGATCAACCATCTGATAGGTACAGGATAGCCTATACCTAGCCCTATCAGGCAGCCACTGGTCTTGGCTACACCAACAGAGCTCCAACTCCTAGTACCTTGCAGCTGAGGGGGACCCACCAGCCACAACCAGGAGCCACAAAGGAGGCAGCACCAATACCCGAAGACACTGGCACTAGCCACACCAGCCAACACAGTCAAACAGAAGTCCAATCAAGCGGCGAAAGAGTAGGCAGAGCGAGCTGTAGCTAGCCCCACAGGTCTGGCAACAAGTACGGACCGAACAACCGGCACGGGGCACCTCCAACTGACGTGATGAGAAGGGGGAGGGTGAATGAACAGGAGCTGACAAACAGAAGGTAGGCCCTACTTGCAATGGGTGAAGCCAGCAACCACAATCTGCAACTGAACTACCCAAACGCACAGACAACGCAAGTACCTGGCAGCCAATCGTCCCACACCTCCCCAGGTAGCAACAACAACTACACCAGAGGGTAAGAGTTTTTAGGTTCAAAGCCATCCCCACCGAGGTGGGGAGGAGACACCAGACAGAACCACCATAAATGCCACAAGGACAAAACTTCTAAGGGAATAGTGATAAACAACATCATAGGATTCTGACGGTGGAAACATAACGTAACGAGCAGGGGCTAGGCGGGTACTGCCCTGCTACCTGAGGAATGATGCGGCTGGTACGGTCGGTTGAAATTGGGAAGGTCATCAGTCTAACCCAAGGGCATTTTGTATAGTGAGAACTAAGGACTCCATTAAAACCCAACATCATGAGCTGGCCCAAAGAACAACATGGGTGATCCTCCCAAACACTATGTACTATCCCCCGCAATCGAACGCGCAACCTGCGAGTAGACGGTAGATAGGAAGCGGAAGACATTTTACCGAAAGGGACACGAAAGCAACCATGATGAAGTGCTCGAAGTGATAGTATTGTGAGAAACCGTCAGGTTATGAAATGGGGAGTAAACAAGTATTCCGCCACGCAACACCTAACAGACCTCAACACCAAGTACTCCAGGAACTACTAAGTGAACTCAGATATCTCCCCCAGATTCCGAGGCATCAAGGGCCACCATCAATGCAAAAGAAATTCTAGGGGTGAAGCGACAGCAAGCACGAGTTGAAGTACTTAGAACAAAGCGTACAGAACGTAACCTCCTCTGTCGTACAGTCCTCCATATATCATGTTATTCTGATCCAAAGTCATGTGACCCAACGTGGTCACATGCTTGAAACTAAATCATAACAAACTAGTTATATGACCAAAGTAGTCATATGCTCAAAACACATGACCTCGTAGCAAGGTCATGTGCGAAAACTCATAAACTAATCATAACAAAATAAACATGCCACATGACTCCAAGTGGTCACATACGTAAAATCCAGGACTTGGTTATAAGGTTATGTGCCCAACATAAGTCATATGTGTAAGCTATAGACTCCAGGCATACTTGGCAGGTACACGTCCCATGACTCCTAATCAAGCAAAGTGCAAAACATAACAAATCATAACATTGCACATCATATGACCTAAATGAGTCATATGTGTGAAGTAATAACATACCTCTGATGCATAATCATGTGTCATGTAAAAGCCTTTTCTGTGCCAAGCCACTTTCTTGACATTAGCTTCTCTCCCCTTAAGCCTGAGTCCCATCACACATTTTCTCCATGCTTCAAAATTCCAGTACAGCTGCCTGCATTAACCTCCGAATCCTATTGAACTTGTCATCTCCTGTCTTCCACCTTATTATCACAAATTCCAGTGTGAGGTTTGTCCTTTTAATTGTATGCCTCTGATTGTCGTTCAGCTGTCTTCACTCTATGATTGTTTTTTTGTTTGCCGAAATTGGGGCTGCGGCTTGGCCAATTTGTTCCCTGTGTTCTCTGATCTGCCTTTGTGGTCTTCCGACATCTGGCTCAGTATCCGATGAAGGGTTTTTTGCTCCCCCCTCCTTGTGCTTCTTCCTTGAGGGACTACCCCATATACCAACATACTTTCCTTCTAATGCTTTCTTTGTTGTGTCCTTCTGGGGCTTGTATCCCACATTAATTTTCTTCATCTTGTGCATCTGGCACGATTTGTTGAAGTACTGTTTCCTGTACTCTAGGACATGGTCCGGGAGCAGACCATGCTTTCGGTATTCTCTTGAGAACTATCCTGAGCCTTACTTGTCTCTAAAGTGTGTGGAACATCCATTGTCATAGTACACCTTCTAACTCGTTGCGATGTGCTGCTTTCTCCTTTTATTTCTTTAGTTCTTTGTCCGTCGGCCCCATGAATAAGTATTTGGGACTCATCGGTGTAATGTGATGAGGACTATCACCCAAGCCCTGGCGTGGTTGCAATGGCTTGGGTTATTTTCCCTTGCCTGAATTATTTGGTCTTCCTCGTTTGCCTTCTCAATTTGTTTTTCCTTGATTAATGTAAATTCAATAAGCTGTTTTGCCTCAAAGTAAGCTTTTGGTAATAGTGTTCCTTTTTTCTATTTAATTCTTTCATCCTCTTCTGTTTGTAGTTAGCCGCTTGCAATTCTTGTGAGTGCATCTAGCTTTCTACTCTCCTTTCTTAGTCAATATTTGAACTTGAAGTTGTACTTACTGAGGTGTTTGATCTAACCTATCTGTCAGTCGTTCAATTCCTTTGTGGTCATGAACAGGACCAGATTCTGATAATCAGTAAGAGCTCAGACCCGCTAGTCATTGTTCAGGACATATCTTCTCCATTCGTTCAGTGCTTGAACACTTGCTAATAGTTCCTTGTTAGCACTATTATAGTAGCATTATGCTGGAGTCATTGTCTTGGATTGATATGACACTGGCCTTCCTGTTCTATCTTCACATGGTTGCAAAAGTAGTGTGGAGCATACATATTTCGAAATGTCCGTTTCCATCCTTGTCTTTTGATTTGTGTTGAAATGGACCAATATTTGTACCACTGTCCGATGTGTCCTAATAGCATCATATCCTTTCTGTTCTGTTTCTCTCCATTCCTATTTCTTGTCTTTCTTGGTTTGGTTATAGAGTACTTTAGCAAGCATGCAAAATCCTTCTATAAACATTCAATAAAAGTTGCAGAATCCTAAAAAGCACTGAACATCTGGTTTGTTGTTTGGTGAGGCCCAGTCCCATCTTACTACCATTGTGACCAGGTTGACTTTGACTTTGCTTCAATTGATAATGAATCCTAGGTATTGGGTTTCTTCAGTATGGAATTCGTGTTTTGCTGCTTTGATTTTTATTCTGGATCCTTATATCGCAGACATGATATTTCCAACATCCTTTTGAAGTTGTTGCATGTTTTCTGAATATCTGAGTACATCATCCAGGTATACTATGTAACTTATGTCAAGGTACTTGTTGAGTACTTTGTTAATTGATCCTTGACATGAAGGCAGTACATTGCTTAGCCAGAAGGGCAGGACTTCGTATTTGAACGTTCCATATCTTGCGGCGAATGTGTTTCTTTATTCATCTTGAACTTTGGTTCGGATGTTATGACATGCATCCTTGATGGCGAGTTTGGTGAAGTATTTTACAAATTGTAATCTATCTAATGCTGTTCCAATCAAAGGTAGTGGATATTGATCCTGCTTGGTAACTGAATTGAGTGCTCTGTAGTCGGCACTGAGTCTCATCTTTCTGTCCTTCTTCTTCTTGACTACTAGTATTGGTAATCTCCTGATGTGAAGGAGTCTCTTATCCCTACCCTATTGGGGTTTTGCTTAATGTACTTTTTGAGTTCTTCAAGATCTGCCTCTCCTAATAGGTATAGCTTCCTGCTGGGAATCTCCTTGGATTTTCCAATTTTTTTCATCTTTTTCCAGATAGATTTTATGGTTGATTCCTGGTCTCCGGAGTGGTAACTCCTTGACTTCTTGCTCCTGGAATAGGTTGGTGAATCAATGGTATTCTTTTGGAATAACTTCTTTGCATTACCTTTTGCCTTGGAATTTGTTAGATCGCTACCTCTGTGGTGATATTGACTTTTGCTGGGACTGCTCTTTCGTCTTCCTATATCTATTTGCGAATCCTGGTTGTTTCTCCTTTTTGTTAATACCATTTAAAGACCTTTACTGTGATCTCTTTGATCTTGGCTTTTTTCATATCGTGCTGGGATTGGTCGCTCCTTCAAAACCAATTGTCTGCTCGTGTGGTATCTTCCAGTTGATCCCCTTCATGCAGTTCTTTATCATTGATTATTTCTATGATCAATTGTGCTATTTAATCACCTTTCTGGACTTTATAATTATTGTTCACCAGGTTGGCCAGGACTACCATTATTTCACCTGCATAGTTGGCATTGATTACCGCACTATTAGTCATGAGTTGCTGCCTGAGTGCTTGGCTGCTACGGGGTGCTATCCATTCATATGTGATATCTGGTAATCTAATGGCTATTCCTGTCGCTATTGTGGCCTGCCTCTTTGCAGGTATCTTGGTTCTCTTATTAGCATACAGGTCATGTCCTACTACCCTTTTGGAACCCTTGGTTGGCACATTTGCCTCCTGGTCCAGTTTTTGTATCCTAACTCTCTTGTCTTTCCAGATTTCAGTGAACTTTATGTGCAACATTTCCTCTTCTGCTTCAAGAATTGGTATTAAGTAGACTGCTTGTAAGCTGATGAGACAATGTGTAGCAGATTGTTTGCTGGTAAATGTCATCTAGTTCTCGTTCCAGTTGATTGTTAGATTGAACCTTCATAAAAATAGCATCCCTAGGACAATCTCATGGTCCTTGCGATTTGCTACCTGGAAGGTTGCCATTTCCCTATTGGTGTCAATGTCCATAGGTACTTCCACCATATGCATTTAGGACCCATTAAACTTGGCCTCCTATCTGCTAAGTAGATCGGTCTTTCTTTCTTCGCTTTATTAGTGTGGAGGCTGGATTTGTTGCAGATTTCCTTGTTGATGAAATCTTTGTTAGTTCCTGAATCAAGTGTTGTATATATTGTTGTTACTTCAAGCTTTTCATTGTATATCTTTATCTTGATCGTCACATGATCTCCGTCTTCTTCTCCTCCTATTGTGTGTAGTACAGTATAGTTTTTCACTAACTTGATGAGTATTCTATGTTTGCATCGGAGGACTCTCAGAACACTCTTTAATGGGGACCCTGGTCTTTTTCCACTGATAAATCCACTGCAATCATATCACAGATACAAGCGATTGTTTCCCACCACTTTCATTCTTTGGATTCAGTTGTCAGGCGGACTCAAACACTCCCCTGTCCTATGTCCTACTTTTCCTCATTTTAAGCCGAGTTCTCTATTGATTGTTCCTGCATATTCTTTCTTGTATAGGTTTAAAGCTGGTCCTGGCCTTGCTTTGTACAATTGAATTGGCATACCTGGTGACATTATGCTGCTCTCGCTTCGAGTTACTTGTGGACTGAATGTCCAATTCATCTTTATTCATAACTTGACTATTCTGTATACTATGGTGTTCTCCCAGTTATTTCGAACTATTACTAGTCTGCTTTTCTTATCCGTGGCCCATCTTGCGAACCTTTCTGATATCGTGAAGGCTAAGTCGCAATTTCCCCATGCTGCTTCTAGTTTTTCTCTACAATTTCTTAATAAGATGATGTAAAGAGTAGCATCATCAAATTCTGCCTCGTATTGCAGTAGTCGACATTTGTTCTAGCATGCTGAAAATGTTTGCTTTCCTTGTTGGAGTTTCTCCAACTTCTATCTTAAGGTTTCTATGGGGTTGGAATCGCCAAATTGCTCAAATAGTATTGCCTTGAATTGGTCATAGGTGACCCAGTCGCTTTGCATCTATCCGTCTTGGAATAGCATAATCCATTTGCCTGCAAGTCCTCTTAATAGTAATTCCACATATCAAACTTTGATGTCTTCATGTTGTTCTCCATATTCTTCGACTGCGAAAGATCCTTCGCATCATGCTAGAAATATTTGTAGTTTATCTTTGCCTCCATCACATAGATCTCGTTCCTTTACCTTGAGCTAGTAGACGTTCCCTTGTCCTGCCATTGGACTACTTGTTACCTTTAGGAATAAATGAAACTAGGCTCCTGTCATTCTTAAGACATGGGTTGTTGGTAATGGAGCAGCTGGGGCCAGTGGCACCGGTATTGCACATCCTGACATCCATCTGGATCGTGGGATGCCTGCAGGCGAGCTATTGACTGGTGAATTGTTCTCTGGTATGATTAGACATACTGTCCTCATGGACCCTAGTGAAACCTGAGCTAGGGCATCACTAAATTCCCCTAGATTGAGGTTTTCATAGTTGATATTGACATCTTCTTCGATATTTGTATTGAAGGAGGCCACCTTGTGTCGTTTGGCATCTCCCTAGGTAAAGCTTTATAATGTAATGATCCTCCTTCACCTCGTTAGTTGTTGGTAATTGGGAACAATAGTTCTCTTCTTCTTCTTCCGCCTACGATAGCTTGGAGGCCTACACCTTCATTACCGATAGTACAAGACCTTTGTCTTCTATCGGTATCTTCTATACTAAGCTTAGTCTAACTGTATCTCGAATTGAGCCTTCCTGTTATAATCATAATCATGGTCTTGATAATGATAAATGGCGGAAAGGTATTTTACATTCATTAAAGTAATAAGTAGGAAATGTACTTAGATTTGAATCTAATTGTATTTAAACTTGTACTAGCAACACTGGCATCCAATGACCCCCAGGGCCGGGCTACCAGGTCGTTACATCCCAGATACTACTAACTACGAACTAACTAAACCTTCAACCTTGTACATCAAACATGCCTGTGCCATGTCCCAACAAGAACACTAAATACAAAGCCATCAACGGTAAAGGAAAATCCTCCTCCTCCTCAGCACAGCCTACTGACCGGCCAAGTTAGACTTATAAAATATAAATATTCCAATACTACCACCTGAATGTGAGCCCCTGATAACGTCCTCCACAATAGAAACCTGCCCAAACACCGCCACTTAATGATACCAGGGCACCACACCAACTGTCCTGGCACCCACCTCCATCCCTAAACAAAAGAAACACTGAAAGCGCGAAGGGGTAGACCCGAGAGAAAGCCAACTTACAGGGTCAGGGCTTCATACCCAAAGTGGTACAAACCGTTGTAGAGAATCCGCAGTGCACTAGAGTAGTAGTGCAATCTGAAATCCACAGTGGAAGAAGAGAGGATAATGAATTCCCTGAGCCGTTGACACTTGGCTGAACACGCCCAAGAATTTCAGTACTCCTCCTACTCCTCAACACTATTTGCAGGAGGCGAACCCACCACGAACTCTGTAGTAGCCAGTTAATGATACTGAACTGGTGAAGGTGATGACCCTTCCGAGTCAAGGACAAGTAGCACAAATGAGGTCTGATTTTATTTAACCCTAAGCTTGTTATTTCTCTTTCTCTTCCCACCTGCAGGTACAGGTCTAGTAATAGGAGTAGACAGTCCATTCTTATCGCTACCCACCACCACAAGGGGGATGCCACCAGAGGCGTTATCCCGACCAGCCACAGGCGTAGCCATGGAGGACTCAGGCACCTGCTCCCCGAAAGGAGAGAATACCACTGCAGCTGGTGTTCCCATATCAGGATCCATCTAATCCACACCACCAGCAAGCACCTCAACCAGATCTGACAAATCAGAAACTGGTTGACCCATGCCACCACGCATAACCAAAGCTACAAGAGGGGACGGGACAACTGGCGGTGCGATATTCCTATGAGGGAGCTTCTCCGGTCTGGACCTTGAGAATTCTCTGGGTCTAGCCCATTAGTCCCAACCGAGACCACCATAGTAACCAATGCGACTGACAGGACAGGCGCAGAGAGGGTAACTGTAGGAACTTCAGCCAGCAAAAATCTATCCAAACAGCCAAATGTAAGGTGTTCAGAGGCCAGGTCAGCCAACAAGGTAGATATCTCTTTCTCAGCATGATGAAATCGCCAAGAAAGGACTGAAATGTTATGCTGAAGGCAAGAGACTTTGGCCTCTAGGGTGAAGTTCTTCTCAACAGCACGAGATAGAACCACCCATGAACATAGAGCAAACATAGTGGAGGGGGCGGTCGCTCGCTTACCCATTGCAACTGTGAGGAGGCGATGTAGATGAACTACAGAGAAATGATAAGTAAATGGAAGAAAGAACACCCTGCAAACCTAGAAGGAGGTATAACAACAATGTACCTGAAAGGTGATCGAAGTTAAAGACTTGAAGGCTATTGTGAGATAGAAATCAAGGGCTCTCATTGGATCAACACTGAACCTTCATATTATGACACAGGGTGAAAGCCGGAGGAAAAGTAAATAGAACAAAGCGTGAAGAACCTATCCTCCGCAGTCATGCTGGTCTCCTTATATTTTATTCTTCCTGCCCCAAGTCCTGTGACCCAAAGTGGTATCATGCACAAAAACCAAATCATAACAAACTAGTCGTAGGATGAAATTTTTCACATGCTTAAAACCCATGAGCTCATAGCAAGATCAAGTGCGAAAATTCAAAAACCAATCATAACATAATAAACAAATCATATGAAAACCTTTTCAGTACCAAGCAACATTAATGACACTAGCTTACAAATGGTTAAATTTATTGTGATAATATTGCTCACTTTTTTGAGTCTCAATAGACTAAAGAACATACAACTGCAGAGAGAAAAGACTATCAGGAAGTAAATTTGGTTAATGTAAGAAGTCAGAGATTAGCAGAATGTACTGAGAAGAGAAAGGAGACAGAAGAGTTGGAAGAGGAGGAAAGGTTAGTACCCAAGTGTCGAAAGAGGAGTGCTACCCTGCTAGAGGAAAAAGGTTATCTCGCATATCAGATATCTGAAGCACAACAGAGGGTTGAGAAGTTTCAAAGGTACCTTCAAGATTTGGCCTTTGATCAGAAAGCCAAAAGCAAAGATTGCCCTAAAATCCAGCAAAGTCATGAGCAAAAACAAAACCCACATCAGATGTGCTGTTAGCATGTCTGGAAAGCTTACCAGGAATCATTACACCACATGCATCCTGTGTGCCCTGCACATCCCATAGTTCCTCTACCTTATGTAGCACATCAGCCAATCTTCAATGATGTCTGGGCTGTGCACTATGTGTTTCTTACCACTGGACTCTCTTCAGACCAGTCTGTCTATGCCTTATGTCTTTCCTATGTCCTGATAATTACAGCATTTTCATGCCTGTCCTGGGTTGTGTCTGACACTGATATCAGTGACTGAATGTTATGATCTCCTCTTGTTTTCTCTCATTGCTAGGTAGCTAGTACATGGTATTTGCATGTATTGTTCATTTTTCTCACTTCTAAGTTCATTTTATGGATATCATGTCTGTATCACTGACACTGTCTGTTATGCTTCAAATACTATTCAAGTTATCAGTGGGACATCCCACTCTATCCTACAAATGTCATTGATATTGCAAGTATACGACATAAAGTCTTCATGCTTTGTTCTTTTAACTTTCTAGTTCTACTAGTATCATAGGATCTATACACTCTTAATTCTCAGACTATATTGCCATTACATTTATCTTAACCTTAGATTCTTTATTAAATTGCTCATCATGTTGCACTGTTCCCATAGTACTATAATAGAAAATAAGGAGATTTAGTTCAGTCCATTACTTGATGTTGGAGTAGTAGCATCGGGCTCAATCTCTACTTATTTGCACATGTAAAATATATCCATAACTTCATAATAGACCTTCAGATTGTAGAGTTCATTGAGTAGCCTTAATTTGATTTGACCATAGATCAATATGTCTAATTAAACCTTATTAAAGTGATTCGACAGTTAACAACGCACTGTCTATGGAGGTACAGGTTTAAATAAACTATTCCTATGAGTGTACCAATGTACAGGATTGTAAACTCTCTATTATCAGGCCTTCCTGACTGCTGGACTATTATGAGACAATGTAGCTCAGATGGACATCGAAAGTTATGTACACGCAAGGTATTGAAGCTTGCTAGTTGGCATACTATATCTTCGAAATGACAGTCTCTAAGCATGAATAAGAGGATGACTTTCCTGAGAAGACTGTATAATAATATTGCATATATTTCATAAATTCTAGTTTGGACATAAACCTTATCCTGGTGACTTGTATTTTTCAACCTAGAGTAGAGCCTGTACTTCATTTCCACTTGATGTCATAAATGTCACTTTCTAGCAATGCTCAAACCAGAATCTCAAGCAGCAAAAGAAGTTCAATTGGAAAGTGTGGAAGGATTCATAAACATTGGGAATACAGAACATAATTTTTAGATTTTGCTGGGTATATTGAACTAATTCAAAACTTGTAGCCTAGCTTATGATAGAGAAAGAATAGCATATACTGTCAAGGTAGACAACCTCATCCTGACAACTCTGTAGCAGACTATAATATAAGGGCACAGGAGTATCATGATTCCTTTCGTTCTAAAGATGGAGCAGGTCAGGTAGGATATTTATTACGAGATGATATGCGGAAGCCAGGTTCAGAACTCGCATCTGCATTGTGTGGTGCCACCTGTGGTAGCGAAGTATCTGCTGTACAGCATCATTTTTATTTGAGTATTGTGATGCATCTTCAATTTATGGCATGTAAGCTAGCTCAGTATACTCCATAGAATATGGAGCAATGTTACCAAGTCAGTATATATGATTGTAGAAGTGACTGAGTCAATTGTACTTGATAAGGTTAAAATAAGACTTGGCATATATCAATTCCAGATACTGGTTGTCCTCTTACCCTGGTTTGTCCTCATGCACCTAGTACGGTGTGAATTGAATTATCAATTGGTTGAGGGTGTTGAGTGGAGATAATCTGTATAGACTCTAAGTCATTGTGGCCAATTGAGATTTATTTTGTCGATTGAGATTTGTCAAGGAACGCTGAAAGGGTTATTCATTTTGTTTGTAACTGCTAAAAGTAAAGTAAAGTAGAATAGAATTGTAAAAACAATATTATATTATTAAGTTCTCTTCTCTGTTGCTTGATTATATCTAAAAGCTTCAGAGGAACTTGGATCTTTATATTTCACATGTGTGTTTTTGTGGACTACATGTTTCTCTCATACAAATTATGTACCTCTCCAACTATTACTGACACATTGGGTATTCTCCAAAAGTACAAACAATGATGAGACTCTAAAAACAGTCACATCCTTTTTGGTAATTTACTAATTTTTCCAGTTAGGGAACTGTGCTGTTTCCAATATTAATTATCTGATCTTTGGAGTTAGATTTATAGCCTAGTTTTCAAATCAAACTGTGTTGGCCCCAACTGTCTCCCTTATTGATGAAAGGATTAGTTTCATCCACAGGTGGTAGCAGCAGCAGTAGCTGTAGATGTAGCCTTCCCAGGTCAGACATTTTAAGCCTCTCTAACTCATGATCCAACAGACTGATATCCTGTAGATGACCGCTTACTAATTTCCATGAAGACAACGTACCAAATTGGCAAATAATACCTCAGGCAACAACTGTTGGTAGTGATAGCTAATATGTCTTTAGTCATTATCAAGTCTTGGTAATAATTCCTGCAACTACAAGGTATTCCTTGACTTTGTCATAACATTCTGGGAGGTCTTTTGGCTTCTTTGGTAGTACATGCTAGGAGATCTAAACTCTTGTAATTATTGTAGGGTGGATGGGAATGTGTTGCCACTTCCGAGAAATACTCTAACATTCAATACTGTAATGGTCCTACTTCTCCTTACCTAGTTGTTCAACGGGCAAGGACTTTACATCTTCTGTTCTCTCGATATCTTGATAGCTCAAAGAATACTTATCTTCATTATTACTTCTGATAGGAATGATAGTCTTTTACTCACATTACCTCTTATAAGCTAGACCTCTGTCTCAAATAGCCTTATCGAAAGTGTATATAGTGTAATGCTTCAAGTTATAGTATAGGAAAGAACGTAAGTAGTTGAGTAAGGTGTCTGGACTGGAGATTCCTGGAACTTGCTATTTAAACAGACACCTCATTGAGCCCTAACCCTGCATGACTCATAGGTTTGGATTATCCTATCCCATGACTGACAATATTGAGTCATGTGACATCCTGAGCTGACTCATATGAGCCAACTCTCAACATACCTAAACCAATTATAAACTTTATAGTAAGTTATGTATGCTAAGTACATCACATATGTGAGACTCATGACTTGTAAGTATAAGTTACTGCCAAAATTCATAGCCTCATTTGACTTACAACTGTGAGTCATCGCATAACAATAAAGACATATTACTCACTAATACAAGAAACTTGAAATCCTTTGTTCCACCTTATTAATCTGCCTTGTGACAATCTGGTTTATGAGAGTATCTCTCCTCCTGCTGAAACCCACCTCTCTTCTGGTTCCTATCTCCTTAACCCGAGTTCAAGGACACCCAGTCCTATTTCCTGAACATCCTTCCTCATCCTTAAAACATTTCGCAGTCCTTAATGTATTCTTGTTTCATCATTTGCAGTATGATGTGTGCAGGGTCGATCATTTTCTACTGTATTCTGATCAGATTATGGTTTTCAGCATCTTTTCTCACAGAGTTGTATAACAGTTCATAGAGGTCTGCAATCTGTCGATACCTCGCATTGATATCCAGCTCCATGGGGGCTTTGGAAATTTCGCCCTCCTCCTCATCTGGCTGCGTTCTCATAGTCCATCTTGTCCTTATTGTTTCCTTCTCCTTCCTGTAGGCATCCTGCCTTTCGGAAAGTGGCATTATGGTACCATCTCAAAGGCAGTATCCCCAAGTATTGATTTTGGCTGGTTTGTGATAGTGACATTTATCCTAATAGTACTGCGTCCAATCAGTATCTCTATGGTGGTGGCAGCCAGGCTTATATTCTTCATGTAATTTGCACTTTATGTGAGTGCACTTCTGACATACTAGTTGTTGCCAATAGTTTACCCCTTCTATATCATGGATCTGCACCCACCATCCTTCCTCATAGTAGGCTGTCCATGGCAGGACGTTTTGTATGGCTGTCTGTCTTGCTTTTTCTGTGCAAGTGGCTAGCATGACTTCGGTAGGTCCTGAATATTCTGGACTGGTGAGGGTGATACTCCTTGGGCTATCTCCCAACTCTTCGTGAGGTACCAGAGTTGTAATATATTGCCAATCATTGTTGATACACTCAAGCTTGATAGTTATCTATAGTTGGGCTTGGCTTTCATGGGTACAGTTTGAAGAACTTGCTGGTGGCATGTACAGTCTTGTTGAAGCGACGCATGGGATAACAGGTCTTGTCGCATTCTGGGTGGTAACAGGTCCACTTGGCTCAGTGTCAACATTTGTGTAGTATTGATGAGATTTAACAATCTTGTCGAGTTCGTATTCTTCTTTACCCTCTTTCTTGATACCTGGTGGAGGTTGTTTGATTTACAAGAGAAATTTCTTGTCATTATATTGTTCAAGGAGTAAGATGTATAATGTGGGGTGGATTCTCATGCAAGGGTGAGAGGTCTAATTTATAAGAATTAGTTTCCATCTTCATTAATATTTTCCACAGCTCCCTCCTCCTGTAGTAGTGATTCTTGAATAGTTTCGTAATCTTGATGTAGTAGGTTAGCAATCACACTATACCTCCTAATCGTAAGTTCAGATCTGGTTTTCTTTTATAATCAGAATATTGCTGATGTCTTAATTGCATATTGGTTATCGAGGTTACCAACAGGTCTTGTAGCTGTATGATATCTGCAGATATCATATGATCTTCTCTCATCAGGTTATTAATATTCACATATTCGGGATTTTGTCCTGTGTTCTTGAAAAATGGGGAAATTCTAATAGATTATTGTTTTCCCTAGTCACACATGAACTCTGCTTAAGGTAGTAGATCGCACTAATTGTGCTGCTGGTGGCTGACATAAGCCGTTAGATACTGCTGTAGTATCAGGTTTGCTGTTTAGGTTTGTGTATCTGTTTGACTGTTTCATACCGTGGTCATTCTTCTTCTGATTCAGACTTCTTCCCCTACCTCTTTCCACAATGTGGAAGTGAATGGCATTCTTATTTTGGTGATGATATCTTGGGGTATTTGATGCAATCTGACTATCTCTCGGAAGATGAGATTCCTGAATTGTCATGTATCCATTGCCTTATTGTTTGTAACGAAACGACTTATTTTGGTCATGGAATTAATGACCGCTATAATGCAGTCAAATCATCTTGATTTTAACAGGTCTGTGGTAAGGTCCATGTCTACCGATGTCTGGTGTCATGTTGGTACTTCATTTTGTTGTAGTAGTCCATAAGGTGTGTATCATACAGTCTTTATGAGTTGACACATGTCGCAATTTCATACATATCGTTTAACTGTTTTCCTTATCTTTACCTAATAGTATTTCCAGCTTATCAGTTCCATTGTTTTAGCCATACCTCTGTGTCCCGGCGAGGTATTATTGTGGCTTTGAGATATCAGATGACCTCTCCACTCCTCTTAACCAGGGATCTAAATCTTTCTTTGATACCACAGGTATCATTCCTTTCATTTGCATAACCCTAGTGTAACTCCGTCTTTTCCTTCTTCAACTGGTTTACAAATAGATTAGATCATTCTATCATGTTCTCCTCCTTCTTTGATTACTTTCTTGCTTTTATTACTGATTGTTGTGATTTCTATTCTATGCATCGATATTGGAGTAGTCAAGTTGAAGTATATTTCCCTTGGGGGGAGGAATCAATTTTATTGGGTGATCCTTTCATCTTGTTTTTTCAGGAAAGTCTTGTAATCTTTGTGTGCCGGCCTCAGTCTTTTACCTCAATCTTCACTGGGTTGAGAGTTGATACAGATATCATATGGAGTGAGCTGTTTGCTCCCTTGTATCTGCCTTCCAACAAATAACCTTTTTGTTGTAAATGGTTCTAGGTCTGTTTTGTAATGTGTCAGGACTCTGATTGGATATTTGCCTCCTTGGGTCAAGTGGCTGCATTTTTTGAGTACCCTTTCCGGCTATGCTCCGCGGAGTGTTGGAAGGTCACACACGAGGAAGTAT